>NW_027141229.1:4512500-4682869 GCF_036365525.1 Heterodontus francisci
AGAGTGACAGAGAGTGTCTGAGAGTGTCAGTGAGTGTCAGAGTGTGATAGAGAGTGTCAGAGAGTGTCAGAGAGTGAAAGAGAGTGTCAGAGAGTGATAGATAGTGTCTGAGAATGTCAGAGAGTGATAGAGAGTGTCAGAGAGTGATAGAGTGTTTCTGAGAGTGTCAGAGAGTGACAGAGAGTTTCTGAGAGTGTCAGAGAGTGATAGAGAGTGAGAGAGAGTGTCTGAGAGTGTCAGAGAGTGTCAGAGTGTGTGAGAGTGTCAGAGAGTGAAAGAGAGTGTCAGAGAGTGATAGATAGTGTCTGAGAATGTCAGAGAGTGATAGAGAGTGTCAGAGACTGATAGAGTGTTTCTGAGAGTGTCAGAGAGTGACAGAGAGTTTCTGAGAGTGTCAGAGAGTGATAGAGAGTGAGAGAGAGTGTCTGAGAGTGTCAGAGAGTGTCAGAGTGTGTGAGAGTGACAGAAAGTGATAGAGAGTGTCAGAGAGTGATAGAGTGTGTCAGAGAGTGATATAGAGTGTCAGAGAGTGATACAGAGTGTCTGAGAGTGCGTGAGAGTAACAGAGAGTGACAGAGAGTGACAGAGAGTGTCTGAGAGTGTCAGTGAGAGTCACAGAGTGATAGAGAGTATCTGAGAGTGTCAGAGAGTGATAGAGAGTGATAAAGAGTGTCTGAGAATGTCAGAGAGTGTCAGAGAGTGATAGAGAGTGATAAATTGTGTCAGAGAGTGTCAGAGATTGTCAGAGAGTGTCAGAGAGTGATAGAGAGTGATAGAGAGTGTAAGAGAGAGTCGTAGATTGATAGCTAGTGTCAGAGAGTGTCAGAAAGTGATAGAGAGTGATAAAGAGTCTCAGAGTGTGTCAGAGAGTCTCAGAGAGTGATAGAGAGTGATAGAGAGTCTCAGAGAGAGTCAAAGAGTGATAGAGAGTGTCAGAGTGTGTCACAGAATGTCTGAGAGTGTCAGAGAGTGTCAGAGATTGATAAAGAGTGATAGAGAGTGTCAGAGAGAGTCATAGAGCGATAGCGATTGTCAGAGAGTGTCAGAGAGTGCCAGAGAGTGATAGAGAGTGATAGAGAGTGCCAGAGTGTGTCAGAGAGTGTCAAAGAGTGTCAGAGAGTGATAGAGAGTGATAGAGTATCAGATCGCGTCAGAGTGTGATAGAGAGTTATAGAGAGTGGCAGAGAGTGTCAGAGAGTGATAGAGAGTGATATAGAGTGTCAGTGAGTGATAGAGAGTGTCATTGGGTGTCAGAGAGTGATACGGAGTGTGATAGAGAGTGTCAGAGAGTGATGGAGAGTGATAGAGAGTGTCACAGTGTGTCATTGAGTGATAGAGAGAGTCTGAGAGTGTCTGAGAGTGACAGAGAGTGTCTGAGAGTGTCAGTGAGTGTCAGAGTGTGATAGAGAGTGTCAGAGAGTGTCAGAGAGTGAAAGAGAGTGTCAGAGAGTGATAGATAGTGTCTGAGAATGTCAGAGAGTGATAGAGAGTGTCAGAGAGTGATAGAGTGTTTCCGAGAGTGTCAGAGAGTGACAGAGAGTTTCTGAGAGTGTCAGAGAGTGTCAGAGAGTGATAGAGAGTGAGAGAGAGTGTCTGAGAGTGTCAGAGAGTGTCAGAGTGTGTGAGAGTGACAGAAAGTGATAGAGAGTGTCAGAGAGTGATAGAGTGTGTCAGAGATTGATATAGAGTGTCAGAGAGTGATACAGAGTGTCTGAGAGTGCGTGAGAGTATCTGAGAGTGTCAGAGAGTGATAGAGAGTGATAAAGAGTGTCTGAGAATGTCAGAGAGTGTCAGAGAGTGATAGAGAGTGATAAATTGTGTCAGAGAGTGTCAGAGATTGTCAGAGAGTGTCAGAGAGTGATAGAGAGTGATAGAGAGTGTAAGAGAGAGTCATAGATTGATAGCTAGTGTCAGAGAGTGTCAGAAAGTGATAGAGAGTGATAAAGAGTCTCAGAGTGTGTCAGAGAGTCTCAGAGAGTGATAGAGAGTGATAGAGAGTCTCAGAGAGAGTCAAAGAGTGATAGAGAGTGTCAGAGTGTGTCACAGAATGTCTGAGAGTGTCAGAGAGTGTCAGAGATTGATAAAGAGTGATAGAGAGTGTCAGAGAGAGTCATAGAGCGATAGCGATTGTCAGAGAGTGTCAGAGAGTGCCAGAGTGTGATAGAGAGTGATAGAGAGTGCCAGAGTGTGTCAGAGAGTGTCAAAGAGTGTCAGAGAGTGATAGAGAGTGATAGAGTGTCAGATCGCGTCAGAGTGTGATAGAGAGTTATAGAGAGTGGCAGAGAGTGTCAGAGAGTGATAGAGAGTGATATAGAGTGTCAGTGAGTGATAGAGAGTGTCATTGGGTGTCAGAGAGTGATACGGAGTGTGATAGAGAGTGTCAGAGAGTGATGGAGAGTGATAGAGAGTGTCACAGTGTGTCATTGAGTGATAGAGAGTGTCAGAGAGTGTCAGAGTGTGAAAGAGAGTGATAGAGAGTGTCAGAGAGTGATAGAGAGCGTCAGAGAGTGTCATAGAGTGATAGAGAATTTCAGAGTGAGTCACAGAGTGTCTGAGTGTGTTAGAGAATGATAGAGAGTGATAAAGAGTGATAGAGAGTGTCTGAGAGTGTCAGAGTGTGTCAGAGAGTGTCAGAGAGTGATAGAGTTATAGAGATTTTCAGAGAGTGTCATTGAGTGAGAGAGAGTGTCAGAGAGTGATAGAGAGTGATAGAGAGTGTCTGAGAGTGATAGAGAGTGTCTGAGAGTGTCAGGGAGTGATAGAGAGTGAGAGAGAGTATCAGAGGGTGATAGAGAGTGTCAGAAAGTGATAGAGAGTGATAGTGAGTGTCAGAGAGTGTCAGAGAGTGTCAGAGAGTGATAGAGAGTGTCTGAGAGTGATAGAGAGTGTCTGAGATTGTCATAGAGTGTCAGAGAGTGTCAGAGAGTGTCAGAGAGTGATAGAGAGTGTCTGAGAGTGTCAGAGATTGTCTGAGAGTGTCAGAGAGTGTCAGAGAGCGATAGAGAGTTTCTGAGAGTGATAGAGAGTGTCTGAGAGTGTCAGAGATTGTCAGAGAGTGATAGAGAGTGATTGAGAGTGTCAGAGATTGTCTGAGAGTGTCAGAGAGTGTCAGAGAGCGATAGAGAGTTTCTGAGAGTGATAGAGAGTGTCTGAGAGTGTCAGAGATTGTCAGAGAGTGATAGAGAGTGATTGAGAGTGTCAGAGAGTGTCTGAGAGAGTCAGAGAGTGTCGGAGAGTGCCAGAGTGTGATAGAGAGAGTCAGAGAGTGATTAAGAGTGTCAGAGAGTGATAGAGAGTGATAGAGAGTGTCTGAGAGTGTCAGAGAGTGTCAGAGAGTGTCTGAGAGAGTCAGAGAGTGTCAGAGTGTGTCAGAGAGTGTCAGAGAGTGATAGAGAGTGATAGAAAAAGTGAGAGAGTGGCATTGAGTGATAGAGAGTGTCTGAGAGTTTCAGAGAATGATGGAGAGTGTCTGAGTGTGTCTGAGAGTGACAGAGATTTCAGAGAGTGATAGGGAGTGTCTGTGAGTGTCAGAGAGTGATAGAGAGTGTCTGAGAGTGTCAGAGAGTGATCGTGTGTCAGAGAGTGATAGAGAGTGTCTGAGAGTGACAGAGCGTGACAGAGAGTGTCTGAGAGTGTTTGTGAGTATCAGAGAGTGATAGAGAGTGTCTGAGAGTGTCAGAGAGTGATAGAGTGAGAGAGAGCCTCTGAGAGTGTCAGAGAGTGTCAGAGAGTGATAGAGAGTGTCAGAGAGTGTCTGAGAATGTCAGAGTGTGTCAGAGTGTGTCAGAGGGTGTCAGAGAGTGACAGAGAGCGATAGAGAGTGTCAGAGAGTGTCTGAGAATGTCAGAGTGTGTCAGAGTGTGTCAGAGAATGACAAAGAGTGATAGAGAGTGTCAGAGAGTGTCATAGAGTGATGGGGGTGTCAGACAGTGTCAGCGAGTGTCAGAGAGTGATAGAGGGTGATAGAGAGTGTCAGAGTGTGTCAGAGAGTGTCAGAGTGTTTCACAGAGTGTCTGATAGTGTCAGAGAGTGTCAGAGAGTGATAGAGAGTGTCACAGAGTGTCATTGAGTGATAGAGAGTGTCAGAGAGTGTCAGAGAGTGATAGAGAGTGATAGAGAGTGTCAGAGAGTGTCAGAGAGTGATAGAGAGTGATAGAGAGTGTCAGAGAGTGTCAGAGAGTGATAGAGAGTGATATAAAGTGTCAGAGAGTGACAGAGAGTGTCATTGGGTGTCGGAGAGTGATACGGAGTGTGATAGAGAGTGTCTGAGAGTGTCAGAGTGTGTCAGAGAGTGTCAGAGAGTGATGGAGTGTGATAGAGAGTGGCACAGAGTGTCATTGAGTGATAGAGACTGTCAGAGAGTGTCAAAGAGTAATTGAGAGTCGTAGAGAGTTTCAGAGAGTGCAAGAAAGTGATGGAGAGTGATAGAGAGAGTCAGAGGGTGATAGAGAGTGTCAGAGAGTAATAGAGAGCATCAGAGAGTGTCATAGAGTGATAGAGAGTGTCAGAATGAGTCACAGAGTGTCTGAGTGTGTCAGAGAGTGTCAGAGAGTGATAGAGAGTGATAGAGAGTTTCAGAGAGTGTCAGAGAGTGATGGAGAGTGATAGAGAGCGCCAGAGAGTGATAGAGAGTGTCAGAGAGAGATGGAGAGTGTCAGAGAGTGTCAGAGAGTGATAAGTAATGATAGAGCGTGTCTGAGAGTGTCAGAGTGCGTCACAGAGTGATAGAGATTTTCAGAGAGTGTCATTGAGTGATAGAGAGTGACAGAGAGTGATAGAGAGTGTCTGAGAATGTCAGAGTGCGTCACAGAGTGATATAGATTTTCAGAGAGTGTCAGAGAGTGATAGAGAGTGTCAGAGAGTGTCATTGAGAGATAGAGAGTGTCAGAGAGTTTCAGAGAGTGATAGGGATTGTCAGGGATTGTCAGAGAGTGATAGAGAGTGTCAGAGAGTGATAGAGAGTGTCTGAGTGTGTCTGAGAGTGACAGAGAATTTCAGAGAGTGATAGGGAGTGTCTGTGAGTGTCAGAGAGTGATAGAGAGTGTCTGAGAGTGTCAGAGAGTGATCGTGTGTCCGAGAGTGATAGAGAGTGTCTGAGAGTGACAGAGCGTGACAGAGAGTGTCTGAGAGTGTTTGTGAGTATCGGAGAGTGATAGAGAGTGTCTGAGAGTGTCAGAGAGTGATAGAGTGAGAGAGAGCATCTGAGAGTGTCAGAGAGTGTCAGAGAGTGATAGAGAGTGTCAGAGAGTGTCTGAGAATGTCAGAGTGTGTCAGAGGGTGTCAGAGAGTGACAGAGAGCGATATAGAGTGTCAGAGAGTGTCTGAGAATGTCAGAGTGTGTCAGAGTGTGTCAGAGAATGACAAAGAGTGATAGAGAGTGTCAGAGAGTGTCATAGAGTGATGGGGGTGTCAGACAGTGTCAGAGAGTGTCAGAGAGTGATAGAGGGTGATAGAGAGTGTCAGAGTGTGTCAGAGAGTGTCAGAGTGTTTCACAGAGTGTCTGATAGTGTCAGAGAGTGTCAGAGAGTGATAGAGAGTGTCACAGAGTGTCATTGAGTGATAGAGAGAGTCAGAGAGTGTCAGAGAGTGATAGAGAGTGATAGAGAGTGTCAGAGAGTGTCAGAGAGTGATAGAGAGTGATAGAGAGTGTCAGAGAGTGTCAGAGAGTGATAGAGAGTGATATAAAGTGTCAGAGAGTGACAGAGAGTGTCATTGGGTGTCGGAGAGTGATACGGAGTGTGATAGAGAGTGTCTGAGAGTGTCAGAGTGTGTCAGAGAGTGTCAGAGAGTGATGGAGTGTGATAGAGAGTGGCACAGAGTGTCATTGAGTGATAGAGACTGTCAGAGAGTGTCAAAGAGTAATTGAGAGTGATAGAGAGTTTCAGAGAGTGCAAGAAAGTGATGGAGATTGATAGAGAGAGTCAGAGGGTGATAGAGAGTGTCAGAGAGTAATAGAGAGCATCAGAGAGTGTCATAGAGTGATAGAGAGTGTCAGAATGAGTCACAGAGTGTCTGAGTGTGTCAGAGAGTGTCAGAGAATGATAGAGAGTGATAGAGAGTGGCAGAGAGTGTCAGAGAGTGATAGAGAGTGATAGAGAGTGTTAGAGAGTGTCAGAGAGTGATGGAGAGTGATAGAGAGCGCCAGAGAGTGATAGAGAGTGTCAGAGAGTGATGGAGAGTGTCAGAGAGTGTCAGAGAGTGATAAAGAATGATAGAGCGTGTCTGAGAGTGTCAGAGTGCGTCACAGAGTGATAGAGATTTTCAGAGCGTGTCAGAGAGTGATAGAGAATGACAGAGAGTGATAGAGAGTGTCACAGAGTGTCATTGAGTGATAGAGAGTGTCAGAGAGTGTCAGAGAGTGATAGAGAGTGATAGAGAGTGTCAGAGAGTGTCAGAGAGTGATAGAGAGTGTCAGAGAGTGATAGAGAGTGATAGAAAAAGTGAGAGAGTGGCATTGAGTGATAGAGAGTGTCTGAGAGTTTCAGAGAGTGATGGAGAGTGTCTGAGTGTGTCTGAGAGTGACAGAGATTTCAGAGAGTGATAGGGAGTGTCTGTGAGTGTCAGAGAGTGATAGAGAGTGTCTGAGAGTGTCAGAGAGTGATCGTGTGTCAGAGAGTGATAGAGAGTGTCTGAGAGTGACAGAGCGTGACAGAGAGTGTCTGAGAGTGTTTGTGAGTATCAGAGAGTGATAGAGAGTTTCTGAGAGTGTCAGAGAGTGATAGAGTGAGAGAGAGCCTCTGAGAGTGTCAGAGAGTGTCAGAGAGTGATAGAGAGTGTCAGAGAGTGTCTGAGAATGTCAGAGTGTGTCAGAGTGTGTCAGAGGGTGTCAGAGAGTGACAGAGAGCGATATAGAGTGTCAGAAAGTGTCTGAGAATGTCAGAGTGTGTCAGAGTGTGTCAGAGAATGACAAAGAGTGATAGAGAGTGTCAGAGAGTGTCATAGAGTGATGGGGGTGTCAGACAGTGTCAGCGAGTGTCAGAGAGTGATAGAGGGTGATAGAGAGTGTCAGAGTGTGTCAGAGAGTGTCAGAGTGTTTCACAGAGTGTCTGATAGTGTCAGAGAGTGTCAGAGAGTGATAGAGAGTGTCACAGAGTGTCATTGAGTGATAGAGAGTGTCAGAGAGTGTCAGAGAGTGATAGAGAGTGATAGAGAGTGTCAGAGAGTGTCAGAGAGTGATAGAGAGTGATAGAGAGTGTCAGAGAGTGTCAGAGAGTGATAGAGAGTGATATAAAGTGTCAGAGAGTGACAGAGAGTGTCATTGGGTGTCGGAGAGTGATACGGAGTGTGATAGAGAGTGTCTGAGAGTGTCAGAGTGTGTCAGAGAGTGTCAGAGAGTGATGGAGTGTGATAGAGAGTGGCACAGAGTGTCATTGAGTGATAGAGACTGTCAGAGAGTGTCAAAGAGTAATTGAGAGTCGTAGAGAGTTTCAGAGAGTGCAAGAAAGTGATGGAGAGTGATAGAGAGAGTCAGAGGGTGATAGAGAGTGTCAGAGAGTAATAGAGAGCATCGGAGAGTGTCATAGAGTGATAGAGAGTGTCAGAATGAGTCACAGAGTGTCTGAGTGTGTCAGAGAGTGTCAGAGAATGATAGAGAGTGATAGAGAGTGGCAGAGAGTGTCAGAGAGTGATAGAGAGTGATAGAGAGTGTCAGAGAGTGTCAGAGAGTGATGGAGAGTGATAGAGAGCGCCAGAGAGTGATAGAGAGTGTCAGAGAGAGATGGGGAGTGTCAGAGAGTGTCAGAGAGTGATAAGTAATGATAGAGCGTGTCTGAGAGTGTCAGAGTGCGTCACAGAGTGATAGAGATTTTCAGAGAGTGTCATTGAGTGATAGAGAGTGACAGAGAGTGATAGAGAGTGTCTGAGAGTGTCAGAGAGTGTCAGAGTGCGTCACAGAGTGATAGAGATTTTCAGAGAGTGTCAGAGAGTGATAGAGAGTGACAGAGAGTGATAGAGAGTGTCACAGAGTGTCATTGAGAGATAGAGAGTGTCAGAGAGTTTCAGAGAGTGATAGGGATTGTCAGGGATTGTCAGAGAGTGATAGAGAGTGTCAGAGAGTGATAGAGAGTGTCTGAGTGTGTCTGAGAGTGACAGAGAATTTCAGAGAGTGATAGGGAGTGTCTGTGAGTGTCAGAGAGTGATAGAGAGTGTCTGAGAGTGTCAGAGAGTGATCGTGTGTCAGAGAGTGATAGAGAGTGTCTGAGAGTGACAGAGCGTGACAGAGAGTGTCTGAGAGTGTTTGTGAGTATCAGAGAGTGATAGAGAGTGTCTGAGAGTGTCAGAGAGTGATAGAGTGAGAGAGAGCCTCTGAGAGTGTCAGAGAGTGTCAGAGAGTGATAGAGAGTGTCAGAGAGTGTCTGAGAATGTCAGAGTGTGTCAGAGTGTGTCAGAGGGTGTCAGAGAGTGACAGAGAGCGATATAGAGTGTCAGAGAGTGTCTGAGAATGTCAGAGTGTGTCAGAGTGTGTCAGAGAATGACAAAGAGTGATAGAGAGTGTCAGAGAGTGTCATAGAGTGATGGGGGTGTCAGACAGTGTCAGAGAGTGTCAGAGAGTGATAGAGGGTGATAGAGAGTGTCAGAGTGTGTCAGAGAGTGTCAGAGTGTTTCACAGAGTGTCTGATAGTGTCAGAGAGTGTCAGAGAGTGATAGAGAGTGTCACAGAGTGTCATTGAGTGATAGAGAAAGTCAGAGAGTGTCAGAGAGTGATAGAGAGTGATAGAGAGTGTCAGAGAGTGTCAGAGAGTGATAGAGAGTGATAGAGAGTGCCAGAGAGTGTCAGAGAGTGATAGAGAGTGATATAAAGTGTCAGAGAGTGACAGAGAGTGTCATTGGGTGTCGGAGAGTGATACGGAGTGTGATAGAGAGTGTCTGAGAGTGTCAGAGTGTGTGAGAGAGTGTCAGAGAGTGATGGAGTGTGATAGAGAGTGGCACAGAGTGTCATTGAGTGATAGAGACTGTCAGAGAGTGTCAAAGAGTAATTGAGAGTGATAGAGAGTTACAGAGAGTGCAAGAAAGTGATGGAGAGTGATAGAGAGAGTCAGAGGGTGATAGAGAGTGTCAGAGAGTAATAGAGAGCATCAGAGAGTGTCATAGAGTGATAGAGAGTGTCAGAATGAGTCACAGAGTGTCTGAGTGTGTCAGAGAGTGTCAGAGAATGATAGAGAGTGATAGAGAGTGGCAGAGAGTGTCAGAGAGTGATAGAGAGTGATAGAGAGTGTCAGAGAGTGTCAGAGAGTGATGGAGAGTGATAGAGAGCGCCAGAGAGTGATAGAGAGTGTCAGAGAGTGATGGAGAGTGTCAGAGAGTGTCAGAGAGTGATAAAGAATGATAGAGCGTGTCTGAGAGTGTCAGAGTGCGTCACAGAGTGATAGAGATATTCAGAGAGTGTCATTGAGTGATAGAGAGTGACAGAGAGTGATAGAGAGTGTTTGAGAGTGTCAGAGAGTGTCAGAGTGCGTCACAGATTGATAGAGATTTTCAGAGCGTGTCAGAGAGTGATAGAGAATGACAGAGAGTGATAGAGAGTGTCACAGAGTGTCATTGAGTGATAGAGAGTGTCAGAGAGTGTCAGAGAGTGATAGAGAGTGATAGAGAGTGTCAGAGAGTGTCAGAGAGTGATAGAGAGTGTCAGAGAGTGATAGAGAGTGATAGAAAAAGTGAGAGAGTGGCATTGAGTGATAGAGAGTGTCTGAGAGTTTCAGAGAGTGATGGAGAGTGTCTGAGTGTGTCTGAGAGTGACAGAGATCTCAGAGAGTGATAGGGAGTGTCTGTGAGTGTCAGAGAGTGATAGAGAGTGTCTGAGAGTGTCAGAGAGTGATCGTGTGTCAGAGAGTGATAGAGAGTGTCTGAGAGTGACAGAGCGTGACAGAGAGTGTCTGAGAGTGTTTGTGAGTATCAGAGAGTGATAGAGAGTGTCTGAGAGTGTCAGAGAGTGATAGAGTGAGAGAGAGCCTCTGAGAGTGTCAGAGAGTGTCAGAGAGTGATAGAGAGTGTCAGAGAGTGTCTGAGAATGTCAGAGTGTGTCAGAGTGTGTCAGAGAGTGACAGAGAGCGATAGAGAGTGTCAGAGAGTGTCTGAGAATGTCAGAGTGTGTCAGAGTGTGTCAGAGAATGACAAAGAGTGATAGAGAGTGTCAGAGAGTGTCATAGAGTGATGGGGGTGTCAGACAGTGTCAGCGAGTGTCAGAGAGTGATAGAGGGTGATAGAGAGTGTCAGAGTGTGTCAGAGAGTGTCAGAGTGTTTCACAGAGTGTCTGATAGTGTCAGAGAGTGTCAGAGAGTGATAGAGAGTGTCACAGAGTGTCATTGAGTGATAGAGAGTGTCAGAGAGTGTCAGAGAGTGATAGAGAGTGATAGAGAGTGTCAGAGAGTGTCAGAGAGTGATAGAGAGTGATAGAGAGTGTCAGAGAGTGTCAGAGAGTGATAGAGAGTGATATAAAGTGTCAGAGAGTGACAGAGAGTGTCATTGGGTGTCGGAGAGTGATACGGAGTGTGATAGAGAGTGTCTGAGAGTGTCAGAGTGTGTCAGAGAGTGTCAGAGAGTGATGGAGTGTGATAGAGAGTGGCACAGAGTGTCATTGAGTGATAGAGACTGTCAGAGAGTGTCAAAGAGTAATTGAGAGTGATAGAGAGTTTCAGAGAGTGCAAGAAAGTGATGGAGAGTGATCGAGAGAGTCAGAGGGTGATAGAGAGTGTCAGAGAGTAATAGGGAGCATAAGAGAGTGTCATAGAGTGATAGAGAGTGTCAGAATGAGTCACAGAGTGTCTGAGTGTGTCAGAGAGTGTCAGAGAATGATAGAGAGTGATAGAGAGTGGCAGAGAGCGTCAGAGAGTGATAGAGAGTGATAGAGAGTGTCAGAGAGTGTCAGAGAGTGATGGAGAGTGATAGAGAGCGCCAGAGAGTGATAGAGAGTGTCAGAGAGTGATGGGGAGTGTCAGAGAGTGTCAGATTTTGATAAGCAATGATAGAGCGTGTCTGAGAGTGTCAGAGTGCGTCACAGAGTGATAGAGATTTTCAGAGAGTGTCATTGAGTGATAGAGAGTGACAGAGAGTGATAGAGAGTGTCTGAGAGTGTCAGAGAGTGTCAGAGTGCGTCACAGAGTGATAGAGATTTTCAGAGAGTGTCAGAGAGTGATAGAGAGTGACAGAGAGTGATAGAGAGTGTCACAGAGTGTCATTGAGAGATAGAGAGTGTCAGAGAGTTTCAGAGAGTGATAGGGATTGTCAGGGATTGTCAGAGAGTGATAGAGAGTGTCAGAGAGTGATAGAGAGTGTCTGAGTGTGTCTGAGAGTGACAGAGAATTTCAGAGAGTGATAGGGAGTGTCTGTGAGTGTCAGAGAGTGATAGAGAGTGTCTGAGAGTGTCAGAGAGTGATCGTGTGTCAGAGAGTGATAGAGAGTGTCTGAGAGTGACAGAGCGTGACAGAGAGTGTCTGAGAGTGTTTGTGAGTATCAGAGAGTGATAGAGAGTGTCTGAGAGTGTCAGAGAGTGATAGAGTGAGAGAGAGCCTCTGAGAGTGTCAGAGAGTGTCAGAGAGTGATAGAGAGTGTCAGAGAGTGTCTGAGAATGTCAGAGTGTGTCAGAGTGTGTCAGAGGGTGTCAGAGAGTGACAGAGAGCGATATAGAGTGTCAGAGAGTGTCTGCGAATGTCAGAGTGTGTCAGAGTGTGTCAGAGAATGACAAAGAGTGATAGAGAGTGTCAGAGAGTGTCATAGAGTGATGGGGGTGTCAGACAGTGTCAGAGAGTGTCAGAGAGTGATAGAGGGTGATAGAGAGTGTCAGAGTGTGTCAGAGAGTGTCAGAGTGTTTCACAGAGTGTCTGATAGTGTCAGAGAGTGTCAGAGAGTGATAGGGAGTGTCACAGAGTGTCATTGAGTGATAGAGAGAGTCAGAGAGTGTCAGAGAGTGATAGAGAGTGATAGAGAGTGTCAGAGAGTGTCAGAGAGTGATAGAGAGTGATAGAGAGTGTCAGAGAGTGTCAGAGAGTGATAGAGAGTGATATAAAGTGTCAGAGAGTGACAGAGAGTGTCATTGGGTGTCGGAGAGTGATACGGAGTGTGATAGAGAGTGTCTGAGAGTGTCAGAGTGTGTCAGAGAGTGTCAGAGAGTGATGGAGTGTGATAGAGAGTGGCACAGAGTGTCATTGAGTGATAGAGACTGTCAGAGAGTGTCAAAGAGTAATTGAGAGTGATAGAGAGTTTCAGAGAGTGCAAGAAAGTGATGGAGAGTGATAGAGAGAGTCAGAGGGTGATAGAGAGTGTCAGAGAGTAATAGAGAGCATCAGAGAGTGTCATAGAGTGATAGAGAGTGTCAGAATGAGTCACAGAGTGTCTGAGTGTGTCAGAGAGTGTCAGAGAATGATAGAGAGTGATAGAGAGTGGCAGAGAGTGTCAGAGAGTGATAGAGAGTGATAGAGAGTGTCAGAGAGTGTCAGAGAGTGATGGAGAGTGATAGAGAGCGCCAGAGAGTGATAGAGAGTGTCAGAGAGTGATGGAGAGTGTCAGAGAGTGTCAGAGAGTGATAAAGAATGATAGAGCGTGTCTGAGAGTGTCAGAGTGCGTCACAGAGTGATAGAGATTTTCAGAGAGTGTCATTGAGTGATAGAGAGTGACAGAGAGTGATAGAGAGTGTCTGAGAGTGTCAGAGAGTGTCAGAGTGCGTCACAGAGTGATAGAGATTTTCAGAGCGTGTCAGAGAGTGATAGAGAATGACAGAGAGTGATAGAGAGTGTCACAGAGTGTCATTGAGTGATAGAGAGTGTCAGAGAGTGTCAGAGAGTGATAGAGAGTGATAGAGAGTGTCAGAGAGTGTCAGAGAGTGATAGAGAGTGTCAGAGAGTGATAGAGAGTGATAGAAAAAGTGAGAGAGTGGCATTGAGTGATAGAGAGTGTCTGAGAGTTTCAGAGAGTGATGGAGAGTGTCTGAGTGTGTCTGAGAGTGACAGAGATTTCAGAGAGTGATAGGGAGTGTCTGTGAGTGTCAGAGAGTGATAGAGAGTGTCTGAGAGTGTCAGAGAGTGATCGTGTGTCAGAGAGTGATAGAGAGTGTCTGAGAGTGACAGAGCGTGACAGAGAGTGTCTGAGAGTGTTTGTGAGTATCAGAGAGTGATAGAGAGTGTCTGAGAGTGTCAGAGAGTGATAGAGTGAGAGAGAGCCTCTGAGAGTGTCAGAGAGTGTCAGAGAGTGATAGAGAGTGTCAGAGAGTGTCTGAGAATGTCAGAGTGTGTCAGAGTGTGTCAGAGGGTGTCAGAGAGTGACAGAGAGCGATAGAGAGTGTCAGAGAGTGTCAGAGAGTGATAGAGAGTGATATAAAGTGTCAGAGAGTGACAGAGAGTGTCATTGGGTGTCGCAGAGTGATACGGAGTGTGATAGAGAGTGTCTGAGAGTGTCAGAGTGTGTCAGAGAGTGTCAGAGAGTGATGGAGTGTGATAGAGAGTGGCACAGAGTGTCATTGAGTGATAGAGACTGTCAGAGAGTGTCAAAGAGTAATTGAGAGTCGTAGAGAGTTTCAGAGAGTGCAAGAAAGTGATGGAGAGTGATAGAGAGAGTCAGAGGGTGATAGAGAGTGTCAGAGAGTAATAGAGAGCATCAGAGAGTGTCATAGAGTGATAGAGAGTGTCAGAATGAGTCACAGAGTGTCTGAGTGTGTCAGAGAGTGTCAGAGAATGATAGAGAGTGATAGAGAGTGTCAGAGAGTGTCAGAGAGTGATAGAGAGTGATAGAGAGTGTCAGAGAGTGTCAGAGAGTGATGGAGAGTGATAGAGAGCGCCAGAGAGTGATAGAGAGTGTCAGAGAGAGATGGAGAGTGTCAGAGAGTGTCAGAGAGTGATAAGTAATGATAGAGCGTGTCTGAGAGTGTCAGAGTGCGTCACAGAGTGATAGAGATTTTCAGAGAGTGTCATTGAGTGATAGAGAGTGACAGAGAGTGATAGACAGTGTCTGAGAGTGTCAGAGAGTGTCAGAGTGCGTCACAGAGTGATAGAGATTTTCAGAGAGTGTCAGAGAGTGATAGAGAGTGACAGAGAGTGATAGAGAGTGTCACAGAGTGTCATTGAGAGATAGAGAGTGTCAGAGAGTTTCAGAGAGTGATAGGGATTGTCAGGGATTGTCAGAGAGTGATAGAGAGTGTCAGAGAGTGATAGAGAGTGTCTGAGTGTGTCTGAGAGTGACAGAGAATTTCAGAGAGTGATAGGGAGTGTCTGTGAGTGTCAGAGAGTGATAGAGAGTGTCTGAGAGTGTCAGAGAGTGATCGTGTGTCAGAGAGTGATAGAGAGTGTCTGAGAGTGACAGAGCGTGACAGAGAGTGTCTGAGAGTGTCAGAGAGTGATAGAGTGAGAGAGAGCCTCTGAGAGTGTCAGAGAGTGTCAGAGAGTGATAGAGAGTGTCAGAGAGTGTCTGAGAATGTCAGAGTGTGTCAGAGTGTGTCAGACGGTGTCAGAGAGTGACAGAGAGCGATATAGAGTGTCAGAGAGTGTCTGAGAATGTCAGAGTGTGTCAGAGTGTGTCAGAGAATGACAAAGAGTGATAGAGAGTGTCAGAGAGTGTCATAGAGTGATGGGGGTGTCAGACAGTGTCAGAGAGTGTCAGAGAGTGATAGAGGGTGATAGAGAGTGTCAGAGTGTGTCAGAGAGTGTCAGAGTGTTTCACAGAGTGTCTGATAGTGTCAGAGAGTGTCAGAGAGTGATAGAGAGTGTCACAGAGTGTCATTGAGTGATAGAGAGTGTCAGAGAGTGTCAGAGAGTGATAGAGAGTGATAGAGAGTGTCAGAGAGTGTCAGAGAGTGATAGAGAGTGATAGAGAGTGTCAGAGAGTGTCAGAGAGTGATAGAGAGTGATATAAAGTGTCAGAGAGTGACAGAGAGTGTCATTGGGTGTCGGAGAGTGATACGGAGTGTGATAGAGAGTGTCTGAGAGTGTCAGAGTGTGTCAGAGAGTGTCAGAGAGTGATGGAGTGTGATAGAGAGTGGCACAGAGTGTCATTGAGTGATAGAGACTGTCAGAGAGTGTCAAAGAGTAATTGAGAGTGATAGAGAGTTTCAGAGAGTGCAAGAAAGTGATGGAGAGTGATAGAGAGAGTCAGAGGGTGATAGAGAGTGTCAGAGAGTAATAGAGAGCATCAGAGAGTGTCATAGAGTGATAGAGAGTGTCAGAATGAGTCACAGAGTGTCTGAGTGTGTCAGAGAGTGTCAGAGAATGATAGAGAGTGATAGAGAGTGGCAGAGAGTGTCAGAGAGTGATAGAGAGTGATAGAGAGTGTCAGAGAGTGTCAGAGAGTGATGGAGAGTGATAGAGAGCGCCAGAGAGTGATAGAGAGTGTCAGAGAGTGATGGAGAGTGTCAGAGAGTGTCAGAGAGTGATAAAGAATGATAGAGCGTGTCTGAGAGTGTCAGAGTGCGTCACAGAGTGATAGAGATTTTCAGAGAGTGTCATTGAGTGATAGAGAGTGACAGAGAGTGATAGAGAGTGTCTGAGAGTGTCAGAGAGTGTCAGAGTGCGTCACAGAGTGATAGAGATTTTCAGAGCGTGTCAGAGAGTGATAGAGAATGACAGAGAGTGATAGAGAGTGTCACAGAGTGTCATTGAGTGATAGAGAGTGTCAGAGAGTGTCAGAGAGTGATAGAGAGTGATAGAGAGTGTCAGAGAGTGTCAGAGAGTGATAGAGAGTGATAGAGTGTGTCTGAGAGTGTCAGAGAGTGAGAGAGTGAGAGAGAGCCTCTGAGAGTGTCAGAGAGTGTCAGAGAGTGATAGAGAGTGTCAGAGAGTGTCTGAGAATGTCAGAGTGTGTCACAGTGTGTCAGAGGGTGTCAGAGAGTGACAGAGAGCGATAGAGAGTGTCAGAGAGTGTCTGAGAATGTCAGAGTGTGTCAGAGTGTGTCAGAGAATGACAAAGAGTGATAGAGAGTGTCAGAGAGTGTCATAGAGTGATGGGGGTGTCAGACAGTGTCAGAGAGTGTCAGAGAGTGATAGAGGGTGATAGAGAGTGTCAGAGTGTGTCAGAGAGTGTCAGAGTGTTTCACAGAGTGTCTGATAGTGTCAGAGAGTGTCAGAGAGTGATAGAGAGTGTCACAGAGTGTCATTGAGTGATAGAGAGTGTCAGAGAGTGTCAGAGAGTGATAGAGAGTGATAGAGGGTGTCAGAGAGTGTCAGAGAGTGATAGAGAGTGATAGAGAGTGTCAGAGAGTGTCAGAGAGTGATAGCGAGTGATATAAAGTGTCAGAGAGTGACAGAGAGTGTCATTGGGTGTCGGAGATTGATACGGAGTGTGATAGAGTGCGTCTGATAGTGTCTGAGTGTGTCAGAGAGTGTCAGAGTGTGATGGAGTGTGATAGAGAGTGGCACAGAATGTCATTGAGTTATAGAGAGTGTCAGAGTGTGTCAAAGAGTGATGGAGAGTGATAGGGAGTTTCAGAGAGTGACAGAGAGTGATAGAGAGTGATAGAGAGTGTCAGAGGGTGATGGAGAGTGTCAGAGAGTGATAGAGAGTGATAGAGAGCATCAGAGAGTGTCATAGATTGATAGAGAGTGTCAGAGTGAGTCACAGAGTGTCTGAGTGTGTCAGAGAGTGTCAGAGAGTGATAGAGAGTGATAGAGAGTGGCAGAGAGTGTCAGAGAGCGATAGAGAGTGATAGAGAGTGTCAGAGAGTGTCTGAGTGCGTCAAAGAGAGTTAGAGTGTGATAGAGAGTGATAGAGAGTGTCTGAGAGTGTCTGAGAGTGACAGAGAGTGTCTGAGAGTGTCAGTGAGTGTCAGAGTGTGATAGAGAGTGTCAGAGAGTGTCAGAGAGTGATAGAGAGTGTCTGAGACTGTCAGAGAGTGATAGAGAGTGTCAGAGAGTGATAGAGAGATTCTTAGAGTGTCAGAGAGTGTCAGAGAGTGATAGAGAGTGAGCGAGAGTGTCTGAGAGTGTCAGAGAGTGTCAGAGTGTGTGAGAGTGACAGAGAGCGATATAGAGTGTCAGAGAGTGATAGAGAGTGTCAGAGAGTGATAGAGAGTGTCAGAGAGTGTGTGAGAGTGACAGAGAGTGACAGAGAGTGTCTGAGAGTGTCAGTGAGAGTCACAGAGTGATAGAGAGTGTCTGAGAGTGTCTGAGAGTGATAGAGAGTGATAGAGAGAGTCTGAGAATGTCAGAGAGTGTCAGAGAGTGATAGAGAGTGATAGAGAGTGGCAGAGAGTGTCAGAGAGTGATAGAGAGTGATAGAGAGTGTCAGAGAGTGTCAGAGAGTGATAGAGAGTGTCAGAGAGTGATAGAGACTGTCAGAGAGTGTGGAGAGTGACAGAGAGTGACAGAGAATGACAGAGAGTGTCTGAGAGTGTCAGTGAGAGTCACAGATTGAAAGAGAGTGTCTGAGAGTGTCTGAGAGTGATAGAGAGTGATAGAGAGTGTCTGAGAATGTCAGAGAGTGTCAGAGAGTGATAGAGAGTGAGATATTGTGTCAGAGAGTGTCAGAGATTGTCAGAGAGTGTCAGAGAGTGATAGAGAGTGATAGAGAGTGTCAGAGAGATTCATAGAGTGATAGCAAGTGTCAGAGAGTGTCAGAGAGTGTCATGGAGTGATAGAGAGTGTCAGAGTGTGTCACAGAATGTCTGAGAGTGTCAGATAGTGTCAGAGATTGATAAAGAGTGATAGAGAGAGTGAGAGAGTGTCAGAGAGTGATAGAGTGTTTCTGAGAGTGTCAGAGAGTGACAGAGAGTTTCTGAGAATGTCAGAGAGTGTCAGAGAGTGATAGAGAGTGAGAGAGTGTATCTGAGAGTGTCAGAGAGTGTCAGAGTGTGTGAGAGTGACAGAGAGCGATACAGAGTGTCAGAGAGTGTTAGAGAGTGTCAGAGAGTGAGAGAGAGTGTCAGAGAGTGATATAGTGTGTCTGAGAGTGCGTGAGAGTGACAGAGAGTGACAGTGAGTGACAGAGAGAGTTTGAGAGTGTCTGAGAGTTTCAGTGAGTGTCACAGAGTGATAGAGAGAGTCTGAGAGTGTCAGAGAGTGATAGAGAGTGATAGAGAGTGATAGAGAGTGTCTGAGAATGTCAGAGAGTGTCAGAGAGTGATAGAGAGTGATATATTGTGTCAGAGAGTGTCAGAGATTGTCAGAGAGTGTCAGAGAGTGATAGAGAGTGATAGAGATTGTCAGAGAGTGTCAGAGAGTGATAGAGAGGGTCAGAGAGTGATAGAGAGTGTCAGAGAGTGTCAGAGAGTGTCAGAGAGTGATAAGGAGTGATAGAGATTTTCAGAGAGTGTCATTGAGTGATAGAGCGTGTCAGAGAGTGATAGATGTGATAGAGAGTGTCTGAGAGTGTCAGAGAGTGTCAGAGTGTGTCAGAGAATGATAGAGAGTGATTGAGTGTGTCTGAGTGTGTCAGAGAGTGTCAGAGAGTGTCAGAGAGTGATAAAGAGTTTCTGAGCGTGACAGAGAGTGTCTGAGAGTGGCTGAGAGCGTCAAAGAGTGTCAGAGACAGTCTGAGAGCGTCAGAGAGTGTCAGAGTGTGTCTGAGAGCGTCAGAGAGTGTCTGAGAGCGTCAAAGAGTGTTTGAGTGTGATAGAGGGTGATAGAGAGTGTCTGAGTGTGTCTGAGAGTGACAGAGAGTGTCTGAGAGTGTCAGTGAGTGTCAGAGAGTGATAGAGAGTGTCAGAGATAGTCAGGGAGTGATAGAGAGTGTCTGAGAATGTCAGAGAGTGATAGAGAGTTTCAGAGAGTGATAGAGAGTTTCTGAGAGTGTCAGAGAGTGACAGAGAGTTTCTGAGAGTGTCAGAGTGTGTCAGAGAGTGATAGAGAGTGATATAGAGTGTCAGAGAGTGTCAGAGAGTGATAGAGAGTGTCATTGCGTGTCAGAGAGTGATACGGAGTGTGATAGAGAGTATCTGAGAGTGTCAGAGTGTGTCAGAGAGTGTCAGAGAGTGATGGAGAGTGATAGAGAGTGTCACAGAGTGTCATTGAGTGATAGAGAGTATCAGAGAGTGTCAGAGTGTGAAAGAGTGTGATAGAGAGAGATAGAGAGTGTCAGAGGGTGATAGAGCGTGTCAGAGAGTGATAGAGAGTGATAGAGAGTGATAGAGAGTGTCAGAGTGCGTCACAGAGTGTCTGAGTGTGTCAGAGAGTGTCAGAGAGTGATAGAGAGTGATAGAGAGTGTCAGAGAGTGTCAGAGAGAGATAGAGAGTGATAGAGAGTGATAGAGAGTGTCAGAGAGTGATAGAGAGTGATGGAGAGTGTCTGAGAGTGTCAGAGAGTGTCAGAGTGTGTCAGAGAGTGATAGAGAATGTCAGAGAGTGTCAGAGAGTGTCAGAGAGTGATAGAGAGTGATTGAGTGTGTCTGAGTGTGTCAGAGTGTGTCAGAGAGTGATCGAGAGTTTCTGAGAGTGATAGAGAGTGTCTGAGAGTGTCAGAGAGTGTCAGAGAGTGATAGAGGGTGATTGCGTGTGTCTGAGTGTGTCAGAGAGTGTCAGAGAGTGATAGAGAGCTTCTGAGAGTGATAGAGAGTGTCTGAGAGTGTCTGAGACTGACAGAGAGTGTCTGAGAGTGTCAGTGTGTGTCAGAGAGTGATAGAGAGTGTCAGAGAGTGTCAGAGAGTGTCAGAGAGTGATAGAGAGTGTCAGAGAGTGGTAGAGAGTGTCTGAGAATGTCAGAGAGTGATAGAGAGTGTCAGAGTGTTATAGAGAGTTTCTGAGAGTGTCAGAGAGTGACAGAGCGTTTCTGAGATTGTCAGAGAGTGTCAGAGTTTGATAGAGAGTGTCAGAGAGTGATAGAGAGTGTCAGAGAGTGATAGAGAGTGTCTGAGAGTGACAGAGAGTGACAGAGAGCGACAGAGAGTGTCTGAGAGTGTCAGTGTGTGTGAGAGTGTCAGAGAGCGATAGAGAGTGTCAGAGAGTGATAGAGAGTGTCAGAGAGTGTCAGAGAGTGATAGAGAGTGTCAGAGAGTGATAGGGAGCGTCTGAGAGTGACATAGAGTGACAGAGAGTGACATAGAGTGTCTGTGAGTGTCAGTGATTGTCAGAGAGTGATAGAGAGTGTCTGAGAGTGTCAGAGCGTGATAGAGAGTGATAGAGAGTTACTGTGAGTGTCAGAGAGTCTCAAAGAGTGATGGAGAGTGATAGATTGTGTCAGAGAGTGTCAGAGAGTGATAGACAGTGTCAATGGATGTCAGAAAGTGATACGGAGTGTGATAGAGAGTGTCTGAGAGTGTCAGAGTGTGTCAGAGAGTGTCAGAGAGTGATGGAGAGTGATAGAGAGTGTCAGAGAGAGTCATAGAGTGATAGCGAGTGTCAGAGAGTGTCAGAGAGTGATAGAGAGTGATAGGGAGTCTCAGAGTGTGTCAGAGAGTGTCAGAGAGTGATAGAGAGTGATAGAGAGTGTCAGAGAGAGTCATAGAGTGATAGAGAGTGTCAGAGTGTGTCACAGAATGTCTGAGAGTGTCAGAGAGTGTCAGAGATTGATAAAGAGTGATAGAGAGTGACAGAGAGAGTCATAGAGTGATAGCGAGTGTCAGAGAGAGTCAGAGAGTGTCAGAGAGTGATAGAGAGTGATAGAGAGTGTCAGAGCGTGTCAGAGAGTGGTAGAGAGTGTCAGAGAGTGTCAGAGACTGATAGAGAGTGATATAGAGTGTCAGAGAGTGATAGAGAGTGTCATTGGTTGTCAGAGAGTGATACGGAGTGTGATAGAGAGTGTCTGAGAGTGTCAGAGTGTGTCAGAGAGTATCAGAGAGTGATGGAGAGTGATAGGGAGTGTCACAGAGTGTCATTGAGTGATAGAGAGTGTCAGAGAGTGTCAGAGTGTGAAAGAGAGTGATAGAGAGTGTCAGAGTGTGTCAGGGAGTGATAGAGAGTGATATAGAGTGTCAGAGGGTGATATAGAGTGTCAGAGAGTGATAGAGAGTGACAGAGAGCGTCAGAGAGTGTCATAGAATGATAGAGCGTTTCAGAGTGAGTCACAGAGAGTCTGAGTGTGTCAGAGAGTGCCAGAGAGTGACAGAGAGTGTCAGAGAATGTCAGAGAGTGATAGAGAGTAATCGAGAGTGTCTGAGAATGTCAGAGAGTGTCAGAGAGTGATTGAGAGTGATATATTGCGTCAGAGAGTGTCAGAGATTGTCAGAGAGTGTCAGAGAGTGATAGAGAGTGATAGAGAATGTCAGAGAGAGTCATGGAGTGATAGCGAGTGTCAGAGAGTGTCAGAGAGTGATAGATTGTGATAGGGAGTCTCAGAGTGTGTCAGAGAGTGTCAGAGTGTGATAGAGAGTGATAGAGAGTGTCAGAGAGAATCATCGAGTGATAGAGAGTGTCAGAGTGTGTCACAGAATGTCTGAGAGTGTCAGAGAGTGTCTGAGATTGATAAAGAGTGATAGCGAGTGTCAGAGAGTGTCAGAGAGTGATAGAGAATGATAGAGAGTGTCAGAGTGTGTCAGAGAGTGACAGAGAGTGTCAGAGAGTGATATAGAGTGATATAGAGTGTCAGAGAGTGTCAGAGAGTGATAGAGAGTGATATAGAGTGTCAGAGAGTGATAGATAGTGTCATTGGGTGTCAGAGAGTGATACGGAGTGTGATAGAGACTGTCTGAGAGTGTCAGAGTGTGTCAGAGAGTGTCAATGTGTGATGGAGAGTGATAGAGTGTGTCAGAGCGTGTCAGAGAGTGATAGAGAGTGATATAGAGTGTCAGAGAGAGATAGAGAGTGTCATTGGGTGTCAGAGAGTGATACGGAGTGTGATAGAGAGTGTCTGAGAGTGTCAGAGTGTGTCAGAGAGTGTCAATTAGTGATGGAGAGTGATAGAGAGTGTCACAGAGTGTCATTGAGTGATAGAGAGTGTCAGAGAGTGTCAGAGTGTGAAAGAGAGTGATACAGTGTGTCAGAGAGTGTCAGGGAGTGATAGAGAGTGATAGAGAGTGTCAGAGGGTGATATAGAGTGTCAAAGAGTGATAGAGAGTTTCAGAGTGAGTCAGAGAGTGTCTGAGTGTGTCAGAGAGTGCCAGAGAGTGATAGAGAGTGTCAGAGAGTGTCAGAGAGTGATAGAGAGTGATAGAGATTGTCAGAGAGTGTCAGAGAGTGATAGAGAGTGATAGAGAGGGTCAGAGAGTGATAGAGAGTGTCAGAGAGTGTCAGAGAGTGTCAGAGAGTGATAAGGAGTGATAGAGATTTTCAGAGAGTGTCATTGAGTGATAGAGAGTGTCAGAGAGTGTCACAGAATGTCTGAGAGTGTCAGAGAGTGTCTGAGATTGATAAAGAGTGATAGCGAGTGTCAGAGAGTGTCAGAGAGTGATAGAGAATGATAGAGAGTGTCAGAGTGTGTCAGAGAGTGACAGAGAGTGTCAGAGAGTGATATAGAGTGATATAGAGTGTCAGAGAGTGTCAGAGAGTGATAGAGAGTGATATAGAGTGTCAGAGAGTGATAGATAGTGTCATTGGGTGTCAGAGAGTGATACGGAGTGTGATAGAGAGTGTCTGAGAGTGTCAGAGTGTGTCAGAGAGTGTCAATTAGTGATGGAGAGTGATAGAGAGTGTCACAGAGTGTCATTGAGTGATAGAGACTGTCTGAGAGTGTCAGAGTGTGTCAGAGAGTGTCAATGTGTGATGGAGAGTGATAGAGTGTGTCAGAGCGTGTCAGAGAGTGATAGAGAGTGATATAGAGTGTCAGAGAGAGATAGAGAGTGTCATTGGGTGTCAGAGAGTGATACGGAGTGTGATAGAGAGTGTCTGAGAGTGTCAGAGTGTGTCAGAGAGTGTCAATTAGTGATGGAGAGTGATAGAGAGTGTCACAGAGTGTCATTGAGTGATAGAGAGTGTCAGAGAGTGTCAGAGTGTGAAAGAGAGTGATACAGTGTGTCAGAGAGTGTCAGGGAGTGATAGAGAGTGATAGAGAGTGTCAGAGGGTGATAGAGAGTGTCAAAGAGTGATAGAGAGTTTCAGAGTGAGTCAGAGAGTGTCTGAGTGTGTCAGAGAGTGCCAGAGAGTGATAGAGAGTGTCAGAGAGTGTCAGAGAGTGATAGAGAGTGATAGAGATTGTCAGAGAGTGTCAGAGAGTGATAGAGAGTGATAGAGAGGGTCAGAGAGTGATAGAGAGTGTCAGAGAGTGTCAGAGAGTGTCAGAGAGTGATAAGGAGTGATAGAGATTTTCAGAGAGTGTCATTGAGTGATAGAGAGTGTCAGAGAGTGATAGAGAGCGATAGAGAGTGTCTGAGAGAGTCAGAGAGTGTCAGAGTGTGTCAGAGAACGATAGAGAGTGATTGAGTGTGTCTGAGTGTGTCAGAGAGTGTCAGAGATTGTCAGAGAGTGTCAGAGAGTGATAAAGAGTTTCTGAGCGTGATAGAGAGTGTCTGAGAGTGGCTGAGAGCGTCAAAGAGTGTCAGAGACTGTCTGAGAGCGTCAGAGAGTGTCAGAGAGTGTCTGAGAGCGTCAGAGAGTGTCTGAGAGCGTCAAAGAGAGTTTGAGTGTGATAGAGGGTGATAGAGAGTGTCTGAGTGTGTCTGAGAGTGACAGAGAGTGATAGAGAGTGTCAGAGAGTGTCAGAGAGTGATAGAGAGTGTCAGAGATAGTCAGGGAGTGTTCGAGAGTGTCTGAGAATGTCAGAGAGTGATAGAGAGTTTCAGAGAGTGATAGAGAGTTTCTGAGAGTGTCAGAGAGTGACAGAGAGTTTCTGAGAGTGTCAGAGTGTGTCAGACAGTGATAGAGAGTGATAGAGAGTGATAGAGAGTGTCAGAGAGTGTCAGAGAATGATAGAGAGTGTCATTGCGTGTCAGAGAGTGATACGGAGTGTGATAGAGGGTGTCTGAGAGTGTCAGAGTGTGTCAGAGAGTGTCAGAGAGTGATGGAGAGTGATAGAGAGTGTCACAGAGTGTCATTTAGTGATAGATAGTATCAGAGAGTGTCAGAGTGTGAAAGAGTGTGATAAAGAGTGATAGAGAGTGTCAGAGGGTGATAGAGCGTGTCAGAGAGTGATAGAGAGTGATAGAGAGTGTCAGAGAGCGTCACAGAGTGTCTGAGTGTGTCAGAGAGTGTCAGAGAGTGATAGAGAGTGATAGAGAGTGTCAGAGAGTGTCAGAGAGTGATAGAGAGTGATAGAGAGTGATAGCGAGTGATAGAGAGTGTCAGAGAGTGTTAGAGAGTGATGGAGAGTGTCTGAGAGTGTCAGAGAGTGTCAGAGTGTGTCAGAGAGTGATAGAGAGTGTTAGAGAGTGTCAGAGAGTGTCAGAGAGTGATAGAGAGTGATTGAGTGTGTCTGACTGTGTCAGAGTGTGTCAGAGAGTGATAGAGAGTTTCTGAGAGTGTTAGAGAGTGTCTGAGAATGTCAGAGAGTGTCAGAGAGTGTCAGAGAGTGATAGAGAGTGATTGAGTGTGTCTGAGTGTGTCAGAGTGTGTCAGAGAGTGATAGAGAGTTTCTGAGAGTGATAGAGAGTGTCTGAGAGTGTCAGAGAGTGTCAGAGAGTGATAGAGGGTGATTGCGTGTGTCTGAGTGTGTCAGAGAGTGTCAGAGAGTGATAGAGAGTTTCTGAGAGTGATAGAGAGTGTCTGAGAGTGTCTGAGACTGACAGAGAGTGTCTGAGAGTGTCAGTGAGTGTCAGAGAGTGATAGAGAGTGTCAGAGAGTGTCAGAGAGTGTCAGAGAGTGATAGAGAGTGTCAGAGAGTGGTAGTGAGTGTCTGAGAATGTCAGAGAGTGATAGAGAGTGTCAGAGTGTTATAGAGAGTTTCTGAGAGTGTCAGAGAGTGACAGAGCGTTTCAGAGATTGTCAGAGAGTGTCAGAGTTTGATAGAGAGTGTCAGAGAGTGATAGAGAGTGTCAGAGAGTGATAGAGAGTGTCTGAGAGTGACAGAGAGTGATGGAGAGTGATAGAGAGTGTCAGAGAGAGTCATAGAGTGATAGCGAGTGTCAGAGAGTGTCAGAGAGTGATAGAGAGTGATAGGGAGTCTCAGAGTGTGTCAGAGAGTGTCAGAGAGTGATAGAGAGTGATAGAGAGAGTCAGAGAGAGTCATAGAGTGATAGAGATTGTCAGAGTGTGTCACAGAATGTCTTAGAGTGTCAGAGAGTGTCAGAGATTGATAATGAGTGATAGAGAGTGACAGAGAGAGTCATAGAGTGATAGTGAGTGTCAGAGAGAGTCAGAGAGTGTCAGAGACTGATAGAGAATGATAGAGAGTGTCAGAGTGTGTCAGAGAGTGTCAGAGAGTGTCAGAGAGTGATAGAGAGTGATAGAGAGTGTCAGAGCGTGTCAGAGAGTGGTAGAGAGTGTCAGAGAGTGTCAGAGACTGATAGAGAGTGATATAGAGTGTCAGAGAGTGATAGAGAGTGTCATTGGTTGTCAGAGAGTGATACGGAGTGTGATAGAGAGTGTCTGAGAGTGTCAGTGTGTGTCAGAGAGTATCAGAGAGTGATGGTGAGTGATAGTGAGTGTCACAGAGTGTCATTGAGAGATAGAGAGTGTCACAGAGTGTCAGAGTGTGAAAGAGAGTGATAGAGAGTGTCAGAGTGTGTCAGGGAGTGATAGAGAGTGATATAGAGTGTCAGAGGGTGATATAGAGTGTCAGAGGATGATAGAGAGTGACAGAGAGCGTCAGAGAGTGTCATAGAGTGATAGAGAGTTTCAGAGTGAGTCACAGAGTGTCTGAGTGTGTCAGAGAGTGCCAGAGAGTGATAGAGAGTGTCAGAGAATGTCAGAGAGTGATAGAGAGTAATAGAGATTGTCAGAGAGTGCCAGAGAGTGATAGAGAGTGATAGAGAGGGTCACAGAGTGAGAGAGAGTGTCAGAGAGTGTCAGAGAGTGATAGAGAGTGATAGAGATTTTCAGAGAGTGTCAGAGAGTGTCTGAGAGTGTCAGAGAGTGATAGAGAGTGATAGAGAGTGTCAGAGAGTGTGAGAGAGTGTCAGAGAGTGATAGAGAGTGTCTGAGAGTGTCAGAGAGTGTCAGAGTGTGTCAGAGAATGATAGAGTGTGTTAGAGAGTATCAGAGAGTGTCAGAGAGTGATCGAGAGTGATCGAGTGTGTCTGAGTGTGTCAGAGAGTGTCAGACAGTGATAGAGAGTTTCTGAGAGTGATAGAGAGTGTCTGAGAGTGGCTGAGAGCGTCAAAGGATGTCAGAGAGTGTCTGAGAGCGTCAGAGAGTGTCAGAGAGTGTCTGAGAGTGTCAGAGAGTGTCTGAGAGCGTCAAAGAGTGTTTGAGTGTGATAGAGGGTGATAGAGAGTGTCTGAGAGTGTCTGAGAGTGACAGAGAGTGTCTGAGAGTGTCAGTGAGTGTCAGAGCGTGATAGAGAGTGTCAGAGATTGCCAGAGAATGATAGAGAGTGTCTGAGAATGTCAGAGAGTGATAGAGAGTTTCAGAGAGTGATAGAGAGATTCTGAGAGTGTCAGAGAGTGACAGATAGTTTCTGAGAGTGTCAGAGTGTGTCAGAGAATGATAGAGAGTGATAGAGAGTGTCAGAGAGTGTCAGAGAGTGATAGAGAGTGTCATTGGGTGTCAGAGAGTGATACAGAGTGTGATAGAGAGTGTCTGAGAGTGTCAGAGTGTGTCAGAGAGTGTCAGAGAGTGATGGAGAGTGATAGAGAGTGTCACAGAGTGTCATTGAGTGATAGAGAGTTTCTGAGAGTGTCAGAGAGTGTCAGAGAGTGATAGAGAGTGACAGAGAGCGATACAGAGTGTCAGAGAGTGATAAAGAGTGTCAGAGAGTGATAGAGAGTGCCGGAGAGTGATAGAGTGTGTCTGAGAGTATGTGAGAGTGACAGAGAGTGACAGAGAGAGTCTGAGAGTGTCTGAGAGTGTAAGTGAGTGTCACAGAGTGATAGAGAGTGTCTGAGAATGTCAGAGAGTGTCAGAGAGTGATAGACAGTGATAGAGTGTCAGACAGAGTCGAAGAGTGATAGAGAGTGTCAGAGTGTGTCACAGAATGTCTGAGAGTGTCAGAGAGTGTCAGAGATTGATAAAGAGTGATAGAGAGTGTCAGAGAGAGTCATAGAGTGATAGCGAGTGTCAGAGAGTGTCAGAGAGAGATGGAGAATGATAGAGAGTGTCAGAGTGTGTCAGAGAGTGTCAGAGAGTGTCACAGAGTGATAGAGAGTGAAAAAGAGTTTCAGAGAGTGATAGAGAGTGTCATTGGGTGTCAGAGAGTAATACGGAGTGTGACAGAGAGTGTCTGAGATTGTCAGAGTGTGTCAGAGAGTGTCAGAGAGTGATAGAGAGTGATTGAGTGTGTTTGAGTGTGTCAGAGAGTGTCAGAGAGTGATAGAGAGTTTCTGAGAGTGATAGAGAATATCTGAGAGTGTCAGGGAGTGTCAGAGAGTGTCAGAGAGTGATAGAGAGTGTCAGAGAGTGGTAGAGAGTGTCTGAGAATGTCAGAGAGTGATAGAGAGTGTCAGAGTGTTATAGAGAGTTTCTGAGAGTGTCAGAGAGTGACAGAGCGTTTCAGAGATTGTCAGAGAGTGTCAGAGTTTGATAGAGAGTGTCAGAGAGTGATAGAGAGTGTCAGAGAGTGATAGAGAGTGTCTGAGAGTGACAGAGAGTGATGGAGAGTGATAGAGAGTGTCAGAGAGATTCATAGAGTGATAGCGAGTGTCAGAGAGTGTCAGAGAGTGATAGAGAGTGATAGAGAGTCTGAGAGTGTGTCAGAGAGTGTCAGAGAGTGATAGAGAGTGATAGAGAGAGTCAGAGAGAGTCATAGAGTGATAGAGATTGTCAGAGTGTGTCACAGAATGTCTGAGAGTGTCAGAGAGTGTCAGAGATTGATAAAGAGTGATAGAGAGTGACAGAGAGAGTCATAGAGTGATAGTGAGTGTCAGAGAGAGTCAGAGAGTGTCAGAGACTGATAGAGAATGATAGAGAGTGTCAGAGTGTGTCAGAGAGTGTCAGAGAGTGTCAGAGAGTGATAGAGAGTGATAGAGAGTGTCAGAGCGTGTCAGAGAGTGGTAGAGAGTGTCAGAGAGTGTCAGAGACTGATAGAGAGTGATATAGAGTGTCAGAGAGTGATAGAGAGTGTCATTGGTTGTCAGAGAGTGATACGGAGTGTGATAGAGAGTGTCTGAGAGTGTCAATGTGTGTCAGAGAGTATCAGAGAGTGATGGTGAGTGATAGTGAGTGTCACAGAGTGTCATTGAGAGATAGAGAGTGTCACAGAGTGTCAGAGTGTGAAAGAGAGTGATAGAGAGTGTCAGAGTGTGTCAGGGAGTGATAGAAAGTGATATAGAGTGTCAGAGGGTGATATAGAGTGTCAGAGGATGATAGAGAGTGACAGAGAGCGTCAGAGAGTGTCATAGAGTGATAGAGAGTTTCAGAGTGAGTCACAGAGTGTCTGAGTGTGTCAGAGAGTGCCAGAGAGTGATAGAGAGTGTCAGAGAATGTCAGAGAGTGATAGAGAGTAATAGAGATTGTCAGAGAGTGCCAGAGAGTGATAGAGAGTGATAGAGAGGGTCACAGAGTGAGAGAGAGTGTCAGAGAGTGTCAGAGAGTGATAGAGAGTGATAGAGATTTTCAGAGAGTGTCATTGAGTGATATAGAGTGTCAGAGAGTGATAGAGAGTGATAGAGAGTGTCTGAGAGTGTCAGAGAGTGATAGAGAGTGTCATTGGGTGTCAGAGAGTGATACAGAGTGTGATAGAGAGTGTCTGAGAGTGTCAGAGTGTGTCAGAGAGTGTCAGAGAGTGATGGAGAGTGATAGAGAGTGTCACAGAGTGTCATTGAGTGATAGAGAGTTTCTGAGAGTGTCAGAGAGTGTCAGAGAGTGATAGAGAGTGACAGAGAGCGATACAGAGTGTCAGAGAGTGATAAAGAGTGTCAGAGAGTGATAGAGAGTGCCGGAGAGTGATAGAGTGTGTCTGAGAGTATGTGAGAGTGACAGAGAGTGACAGAGAGAGTCTGAGAGTGTCTGAGAGTGTAAGTGAGTGTCACAGAGTGATAGAGAGTGTCTGAGAATGTCAGAGAGTGTCAGAGAGTGATAGACAGTGATAGAGTGTCAGACAGAGTCGAAGAGTGATAGAGAGTGTCAGAGTGTGTCACAGAATGTCTGAGAGTGTCAGAGAGTGTCAGAGATTGATAAAGAGTGATAGAGAGTGTCAGAGAGAGTCATAGAGTGATAGCGAGTGTCAGAGAGTGTCAGAGAGAGATGGAGAATGATAGAGAGTGTCAGAGTGTGTCAGAGAGTGTCAGAGAGTGTCACAGAGTGATAGAGAGTGAAAAAGAGTTTCAGAGAGTGATAGAGAGTGTCATTGGGTGTCAGAGAGTAATACGGAGTGTGACAGAGAGTGTCTGAGATTGTCAGAGTGTGTCAGAGAGTGTCAGAGAGTGATAGAGAGTGATTGAGTGTGTTTGAGTGTGTCAGAGAGTGTCAGAGAGTGATAGAGAGTTTCTGAGAGTGATAGAGAATATCTGAGAGTGTCAGAGAGTGTCAGAGAGTGATAGAGAGTGATTGCGTGTGTCTGAGTGTGTCAGAGAGTGTCAGAGAGTGATAGAGAGTTTCTGAGAGTGATAGAGAGTGTCTGAGAGTGTCCGAGAGCGTCAAAGAGTGTCAGAGATTGTCTGAGAGCGTCAGAGAGTGTCAGAGAGCGTCAAAGAGTGTTCGAATGTGATAGAGAGTGATAGAGAGTGTCTGAGAGTGTCTGAGAGTGACAGAGAGTGTCTGAGAGTGTCAGTGAGTGTCAGAGAGTGATAGAGAGTGTCAGATAGTGTCAGAGAGTGATAGAGAGTGTCAGAGAGTGGTAGAGAGTTTCTGAGAATGTCAGAGAGTGATAGAGAGTGTCAGAGTGTTAAAGAGAGTTTCTGAGAGTGTCAGAGAGTGACAGAGCGTTTCTGAGAGTGTCTGAGAGCGTCAGAGTTTGTGAGAGTGTCAGAGAGTGATGGAGAGTGTCAGAGAGTGATAGAGAGTGTCAGAGAGTGATAGAGAGTGTCTGAGAGTGACAGAGAGTGACAGAGAGTGACAGAGAGTGACAGAGAGTGTCTGAGAGTGTCAGTGAGTGTCAGAGAGTGATAGAGTGTGTCTGAGAGTGTCAGAGAGTGATAGCGAGTGATAGAGAGTTACTGAGAGTGTCAGAGAGTGTCAAAGAGTGATAGAGAGTGATAGATTGTGTCAGAGAGTGTCAGAGAGTGTCAGAGAGTGATAGAGAGTGTCAATGGATGCCAGAGAGTGATACGGAGTGTGATAGAGAGTGTCTGAGAGTGTCAGAGTGTGTCAGAGAGTGTCAGAGAGTGATGGAGAGTGATAGAGAGTGTCACAGAGTGTCATTGAGTGATAGAGCGTATCAGAGAGTGTCAGAGTGTGATAAAGAGTGATAGAGAGTGTCAGAGGGTGATAGAACGTGTCAGAGAGTGATAGAGAGTGATAGAGAGTGTCAGAGTGCGTCACAGAGTGTCTGAGTGTGTCAGAGAGTGTCAGAGAGTGATAGAGAGTGATAGAGAGTGTCAGAGAGTGTCAGAGAGTGATAGAGAGTGATAGAGAGTGATAGAGAGTGATAGAGAGTGTCAGAGAGTGTTAGAGAGTGATGGAGAGTGTCTGAGAGTGTCAGAGAGTGTCAGAGTGTGTCAGAGAGTGATAGAGAGTGTTAGAGAGTGTCAGAGAGTGTCAGAGAGTGATAGAGAGTGATTGAGTGTGTCTGAGTGTGTCAGAGTGTGTCAGAGAGTGATAGAGAGTTTCTGAGAGTGATAGAGAGTGTCTGAGAATGTCAGAGAGTGTCAGAGAGTGTCAGAGAGTGATAGAGAGTGATTGAGTGTGTCTGAGTGTGTCAGAGTGTATCAGAGAGTGATAGAGAGTTTCTGAGACTGATAGAGAGTGTCTGAGAGTGTCTGAGACTGACAGAGAGTGTCTGAGAGTGTCAGTGAGTGTCAGAGAGTGATAGAGAGTGTCAGAGAGTGTCAGAGAGTGTCAGAGAGTGATAGAGAGTGTCAGAGAGTGGTAGAGAGTGTCTGAGAATGTCAGAGAGTGATAGAGAGTGTCAAAGTGTTATAGAGAGTTTCTGAGAGTGTCAGAGAGTGACAGAGCGTTTCAGAGATTGTCAGAGAGTGTCAGAGTTTGATAGAGAGTGTCAGAGAGTGATAGAGAGTGTCAGAGAGTGATAGAGAGTGTCTGAGAGTGACAGAGAGTGACAGAGAATGACAGAGAGTGTCTGAGAGTGTCAGTGTGTGTGAGAGTGTCAGAGAGCGATAGAGAGTGTCAGAGAGTGATAGAGAGTGTCAGAGAGAGTCAGAGAGTGATAGAGAGTGTCAGAGAGTGATAGGGAGCGTCTGAAAGTGACAGAGAGTGACAGAGAGTGATAGAGAGTGTCTGAGAGTGTCAGAGTGTGATAGAGAGTGATAGAGAGTTACTGTGAGTGTCAGAGAGTCTCAAAGAGTGATAGATTGTGTCAGAGAGTGTCAGAGAGTGATAGACAGTGTCAATGGATGTCAGAAAGTGATACGGAGTGTGATAGAGAGTATCTGAGAGTGTCAGAGTGTGTCAGAGAGTGTCAGAGAGTGATGGAGAGTGATAGAGAGTGTCAGAGAGAGTCATAGAGTGATAGCGAGTGTCAGAGAGTGTCAGAGAGTGATAGAGAGTGATAGGGAGTCTCAGAGTGTGTCAGAGAGTGTCAGAGAGTGATAGAGAGTGATAGAGAGAGTCAGAGAGAGTCATAGAGTGATATAGATTGTCAGAGTGTGTCACAGAATGTCTGAGAGTGTCAGAGAGTGTCACAGATTGATAAAGAGTGATAGAGAGTGACAGAGAGAGTCATAGAGTGATAGTGTGTGTCAGAGAGAGTCAGAGAGTGTCAGAGACTGATAGAGAATGATAGAGAGTGTCAGAGTGTGTCAGAGAGTGTCAGAGAGTGTCAGAGAGTGATAGAGAGTGATAGAGAGTGTCAGAGCGTGTCAGAGAGTGGTAGAGAGTGTCAGAGAGTGTCAGAGACTGATAGAGAGTGATATAGAGTGTCAGAGAGTGATAGAGAGTGTCATTGGTTGTCAGAGAGTGATACGGAGTGTGATAGAGAGTGTCTGAGAGTGTCAGTGTGTGTCAGAGAGTATCAGAGAGTGATGGTGAGTGATAGTGAGTGTCACAGAGTGTCATTGAGAGATAGAGAGTGTCACAGAGTGTCAGAGTGTGAAAGAGAGTGATAGAGAGTGTCAGAGTGTGTCAGGGAGTGATAGAGAGTGATATAGAGTGTCAGAGGGTGATATAGAGTGTCAGAGAGTGATAGAGAGTGACAGAGAGCGTCAGAGAGTGTCATAGAGTGATAGAGAGTTTCAGAGTGAGTCACAGAGTGTCTGAGTGTGTCAGAGAGTGCCAGAGAGTGATAGAGAGTGTCAGAGAATGTCAGAGAGTGATAGAGAGTAATAGAGAGTGTCAGAGAGTGCCAGAGAGTGATAGAGAGTGATAGAGATTTTCAGAGAGTGTCATTGAGTGATATAGAGTGTCAGAGAGTGATAGAGAGTGATAGAGAGTGTCTGAGAGTGTCAGAGAGTGTCAGAGTGTGTCAGAGAATGATAGAGTGTGTTAGAGAGTATCAGAGAGTGTCAGAGAGTGATCGAGAGTGATCGAGTGTGTCTGAGTGTGTCAGAGAGTGTCAGACAGTGATAGACATTTTCTGAGAGTGATAGAGAGTCTCTGAGAGTGGCTGAGAGCGTCAAAGGATGTCAGAGAGTGTCTGAGAGCGTCAGAGAGTGTCAGAGAGTGTCTGAGAGTGTCAGAGAGTGTCTGAGAGCGTCAAAGAGTGTTTGAGTGTGATAGAGGGTGATAGAGAGTGTCTGAGAGTGTCTGAGAGTGACAGAGAGTATCTGAGAGTGTCAGTGAGTGTCAGAGAGTGATAGAGAGTGTCAGAGATTGCCAGAGAATGATAGAGAGTGTCTGAGAATGTCAGAGAGTGATAGAGAGTTTCAGAGAGTGATAGAGAGATTCTGAGAGTGTCAGAGAGTGACAGATAGTTTCTGAGAGTGTCAGAGTGTGTCAGAGAATGATAGAGAGTGATAGAGAGTGTCAGAGAGCTTCAGAGAGTGATAGAGAGTGTCATTGGGTGTCAGAGAGTGATACAGAGTGTGATAGAGAGTGTCTGAGAGTGTCAGAGTGTGTCAGAGAGTGTCAGAGAGTGATGGAGAGTGATAGAGAGTGTCACAGAGTGTCATTGAGTGATAGAGAGTTTCTGAGAGTGTCAGAGAGTGTCAGAGAGTGATAGAGAGTGACAGAGAGCGATACAGAGTGTCAGAAGGTGATAGAGAGTGTCAGAGAGTGATAGAGAGTGTCAGAGAGTGTTAGAGTGTGTGTGAGAGTATGTGAGAGTGACAGAGAGTGACAGAGAGAGTCTGAGAGTGTCTGAGAGTGTAAGTGAGTGTCACAGAGTGATAGAGAGTGTCTGAGAATGTCAGAGAGTGTCAGAGAGTGATAGAGAGTGATATATTATGTCAGAGAGTGTCAGAGATTGTCAGAGAGTGTCAGAGAGTGATAGAGAGTGATAGAGAGTGTCAAAGAGAGTCATAGAGTGATAGCGAGTGTCAGAGTGTGTCAGAGAGTGATAGAGAGTGATAGGGAGTCTCAGAGTGTGTCAGAGAGTGTCAGAGAGTGATAGACAGTGATAGAGTGTCAGACAGAGTCGATGAGTGATAGAGAGTGTCAGAGTGTGTCACAGAATGTCTGAGAGTGTCAGAGAGTGTCAGAGATTGATAAAGAGTGATAGAGAGTGTCAGAGAGAGTCATAGAGTGATAGCGAGTGTCAGAGAGTGTCAGAGAGTGTCAGAGAGAGATGGAGAATGATAGAGAGTGTCAGAGTGTGTCAGAGAGTGTCAGAGAGTGTCACAGAGTGATAGAGAGTGAAAAAGAGTGTCAGAGAGTGATAGAGAGTGTCATTGGGTGTCAGAGAGTAATACGGAGTGTGACAGAGAGTGTCTGAGATTGTCAGAGTGTGTCAGAGAGTGTCAGAGAGTGATAGAGAGTGATTGAGTGTGTTTGAGTGTGTCAGAGAGTGTCAGAGAGTGATAGAGAGTTTCTGAGAGTGATAGAGAATATCTGAGAGTGTCAGAGAGTGTCAGAGAGTGATAGAGAGTGATTGCGTGTGTCTGAGTGTGTCAGAGAGTGTCAGAGAGTGATAGAGAGTTTCTGAGAGTGATAGAGAGTGTCTGAGAGTGTCCGAGAGCGTCAAAGAGTGTCAGAGATTGTCTGAGAGCGTCAGAGAGTGTCAGAGAGCGTCAAAGAGCGTTAGAGTGTGATAGAGAGTGATAGAGAGTGTCTGAGAGTGTCTGAGAGTGACAGAGAGTGTCTGAGAGTGTCAGTGAGTGTCAGAGAGTGATAGAGAGTGTCAGAGAGTGTCAGAGAGTGATAGAGAGTGTCAGAGAGTGGTAGAGAGTTTCTGAGAATGTCAGAGAGTGATAGAGAGTGTCAGAGTATTAAAGAGAGTTTCTGAGAGTGTCAGAGAGTGACAGAGCGTTTCTGAGAGTGTCTGAGAGCGTCAGAGTTTGTGAGAGTGTCAGAGAGCGATGGAGAGTGTCAGAGAGTGATAGAGAGTGTCAGAGAGTGATAGAGAGTGTCTGAGAGTGACAGAGAGTGACAGAGAGTGACAGAGAGTGACAGAGAGTGACAGAGAGAGTCTGAGAGTGTCAGTGAGTGTCAGAGAGTGATAGAGTGTGTCTGAGAGTGTCAGAGAGTGATAGCGAGTGATAGAGAGTTACTGAGAGTGTCAGAGAGTGTCAAAGAGTGATAGAGAGTGATATATTGTGTCAGAGAGTGTCAGAGAGTGTCAGAGAGTGATAGAGAGTGTCAATGGATGCCAGAGAGTGATACGGAGTGTGATAGAGAGTGTCTGAGAGTGTCAGAGCCTGTCGGAGAGTGATGGAGAGGGATAGAGTGTGTCACAGAGTGTCATTGAGTGACAGACAGTGTCAGAGAGTGTCAGAGTGTGAAAGAGAGTGATAGAGAGTGAAAGAGAGCGTCAGAGAGTGATAGAGTGTTTCAGAGTGAGTCACAGAGTGTCTGAGTGTGTTAGAGAGTGTCAGAGAGTGATAGAGAGTGATAGAGAGTGTCAGAGATTGATAGAGAGTGATAGAGAGTGTCAGAGAGTGATAGAGGGTGTCAGAGAGTGTCAGAGAGTGTCAGAGAGTGATAAAGAGTGATAGAGAGTGTCTGAGAGTGTCAGAGTGTGTCAGAGAGTGTCAGAGTGTGTCAGAGAGTGATAGAGTGATAGAGATTTTCAGAGAGTATCATTGAGTGATAGAGAGTGTCAGAGAGTGATAGAGAGTGATAGAGTGTGTCTGAGAGTGTCAGCGAGTGTTAGAGTGTGTCAGATAGTGTCAGAGAGTGATAGAGAGTGATATAGAGTGTCTGAGAGTGATAGAGAGGGTCTGAGAGTGTCTGAGAGCGTCAAAGAGTGTCAGAGAGTGTCTGAGAGCGTCAGAGAGTGTCAGAGAGTGTCTGAGAGCGTCAGAGAGTGTCTGAGAGCGTCAAAGAGCGTTAGAGTGTGATAGAGAGTGATAGAGAGTGTCTGAGAGTGTCAGTGAGTGTCAGAGTGTGATAGAGAGTGTCAGAGAGTGTCAGAGAGTGATAGAGAGTGTCAGAGAGTGATAGACAGTGTCTGAGAATGTCAGAGAGTAATAGAGAGTGTCAGAGAGTGAGAGAGTGTTTCTGAGAGTGTCAGAGAGTGGCAGAGACTTTCTGAGAGTGTCAGAGAGTGTCAGAGAGTGATGGAAATTGACAGAGAGCGATACAGAGTGTCAGAGAGTGATAGAGAGTGTCAGAGAGTGATAGAGAGTGTCAGAGAGTGATAAAGTGTGTCTGAGAGTGTGTGAGAGTGACAGAGTGACAGAGAGTGACAGAGAGAGTCTGAGAGTGTCTGAGAGTGTCAGTGAGTGTCACAGAGTGATAGAGAGAGTCTGAGAGTGTCAGAGAGTGATAGAGAGTGATAGAGAGTGTCTGAGAATGTCAGAGAGTGTCAGAGAGTGATAGAGAGTGATCTATTGTGTCAGAGAGTGTCAGAGATTGTCAGAGAGTGTCAGAGAGTGATAGAGAGTGATAGAGAGTGTCAGAGAGAGTCATAGAGTGATAGCGAGTGTCAGAGAGTGTCAGAGTGTGATAGAGAGTGATAGGGAGTCTCAGAGTGTGTCAGAGAGTGTCAGAGCGTGATAGAGAGTGATAGAGTGTCAGACAGAGTCGAAGAGTGATAGAGAGCGTCAGAGTGTGCCACAGAATGTCTGAGAGTGTCAGAGAAGGTCAGAGATTGATAAAGAGTGATAGAGAGTGTCAGAGAGAGTCATAGAGTGATAGCGAGGGTCAGAGAGTGTCAGAGAGTGTCAGAGAGTGATGGAGAATGATAGAGAGTGTCAGAGTGTGTCCGAGAGTGTCACAGAGTGATAAAGAGTGACATAGAGTGTTAGAGAGTGATAGAGAGTGTCAGAGAGTGATAGAGAGTGTCTGAGAGTGACAGAGAGTGACAGAGAGTGACAGAGAGTGACAGAGAGTGTCTGAGAGTGTCAGTGAGTGTCAGAGAGTGATAGAGAGTGTCTGAGAGTGTCAGAGAGTGATAGCGAGTGATAGAGAGTTACTGAGAGTGTCAGAGAGTGTCAAAGAGTGATAGAGGCTGATAGATTGTGTCAGAGAGTGTCAGAGAGTGATAGAGAGTGTCAATGGATGCCAGAGAGTGATACGGAGTGTGATAGAGAGTGTCTGAGAGTGTCAGAGCGTGTCAGAGAGTGATGGAGAGGGATAGAGTGTGTCACAGAGTGTCATTGAGTGACAGACACTGTCAGAGAGTGTCAGAGTGTGAAAGAGAGTGATAGAGAGTGAAAGAGAGCGTCAGAGTGTGATAGAGATTGATAGAGAGTTTCAGAGTGAGTCACAGAGTGTCTGAGTGTGTTAGAGAGTGTCAGAGAGTGATAGAGAGTGATAGTGAGTGTCAGAGAGTGTCAGAGATTGATAGAGAGTGATAGAGAGTGTCAGAGAGTGATAGAGGGTGTCAGAGAGTGTCAGAGAGTGTCAGAGAGTGATAAAGAGTGATAGAGAGTGTCTGAGAGTGTCAGAGTGTGTCAGAGAGTGTCAGAGTGTGTCAGAGAGTGATAGAGTGATATAAATTTTCAGAGAGTGTCATTGAGTGATAGAGAGTGATAGAGAGTGTCTGAGAGTGTCAGCGAGTGTTAGAGTGTGTCAGATAGTGTCAGAGAGTGATAGAGAGTGATATAGAGTGTCTGAGAGTGATAGAGAGGGTCTGAGAGTGTCTGAGAGCGTCAAAGAGTGTCAGAGAGTGTCTGAGAGCGTCAGAGAGTGTCAGAGAGTGTCTGAGAGCGTCAAAGAGCGTTAGAGTGTGATAGAGAGTGATAGAGATTGTCTGAGAGAATCTGAGAGTGACAGAGTGTCTGAGAGTGTCAGTGAGTGTCAGAGTGTGATAGAGAGTGTCAGAGAGTGTCAGAGAGTGATAGAGAGTGTCAGAGAGTGATAGACAGTGTCTGAGAATGTCAGAGAGTAATAGAGAGTGTCAGAGCGTGATAGAGTGTTTCTGAGAGTGTCAGAGAGTGACAGAGAGTTTCTGAGAGTGTCAGAGAGTGTCAGAGAGTGATAGAGAGTGACAGAGAGCGATACAGAGTGTCAGAGAGTGATAGAGAGTGTCAGAGAGTGATAGAGAGTGTCAGAGAGTGATAGAGTGTGTCTGAGAGTGTGTGAGAGTGACAGAGTGACAGAGAGTGACAGAGAGAGTCTGAGAGTGTCTGAGAGTGTCAGTGAGTGTCACAGAGTGATAGAGAGAGTCTGAGAGTGTCAGAGAGTGATAGAGAGTGATAGAGAGTGTCTGAGAATGTCAGAGAGTGTCAGAGAGTGATAGAGAGTGATATATTGTGTCAGAGAGTGTCAGAGATTGTCAGAGAGTGTCAGAGAGTGATAGAGAGTGATAGAGAGTGTCAGAGAGTGATAGAGAGTGATAGGGAGTCTCAGAGTGTGTCAGAGAGTGTCAGAGAGTGATAGAGAGTGATAGAGTGTCAGACAGAGTCGAAGAGTGATAGAGAGTCTCAGAGTGTGTCACAGAATGTCTGAGAGTGTCAGAGAGTGTCAGAGATTGATAAAGAGTGATATAGAGTGTCAGACAGAGTCATAGAGCGATAGCGAGGGTCAGAGAGAGTCAGAGAGTGTCAGAGAGTGATGGAGAATGATAGAGAGTGTCAGAGTGTGACAGAAAGTGTCAGAGAGTGTCACAGAGTGATAGAGAGTGATATAGAGTGTCAGAGAGTGATAGAGAGTGTCATTGGGTGTCAGAGAGTGATACGGAGTGTGATAGAGAGTGTCTGAGATTGTCAGAGTGTGTCAGAGAGTGTCAGAGAGTGATAGAGAATGATAGAGAGTGTCAGAGAGTGTCAGAGAGTGTCAGAGAGTGATAGAGAGTGATATAGAGTGTCAGAGAGTGATAGAGAGTGTCATTGGGTGTCAGAGAGTGATACGGAGTGTGATAGAGAGTGTCTGAGATTTTCAGAGTGTGTCAGAGAGTGTCAGAGAGTGATGGAGAGTGATAGAGAGTGTCACAGAGTGTCATTGAGTGATAGAGTGTGTCAGAGAGTGTCAGGGAGTGATAGACAGTGATAGACAGTGTCAGAGGGTGATAGAGTGTCAGAGAGTGATCGAGAGTGATAGAGAGCGTCAGAGAGTGTCATCGAGTGATAGAGAGTGTCAGAGTGAGTCACAGAGTGTCTGAGTGTGTCAGAGAGTGCCAGAGAGTGATAGTGAGTGTCAGAGAGTGTCAGAGAGTGATAGAGAGAGATAGAGATTGTCAGAGAGTGTCAGAGAGTGATAGAGCGTGTCAGAGATTGTCAGAGAGTGTCAGAGAGTGATAAAGATTGATAGAGATTTTCAGAGAGTGTCATTGAGTGATAGAGAGTGTCAGAGAGTGATAGAGAGTGATAGAGAGTGTCTGAGAGTGTCAGAGAGTGTCAGAGTGTGTCAGAGAATGATAGAGAGTGTTAGAGAGTATCAGAGAGTGTCAGAGAGTGACAGAGTGTGATTGAGTGTGTCTGAGTGTGTCAGAGAGTGTCAGAGAGTGTCAGAGTGAGTCACAGAGTGTCTGAGTGTGTCAGAGAGTGTCAGAGAGTGATAGAGAGTGATAGAGAGTGTCAGAGAGTGTCAGAGAGTGATAGAGAGTGATAGAGAGTGTCAGAGAGTGATAGAGAGCGACGGAGAGTGTCTGAGAGTGTCAGAGTGTGTCAGAAAGTGTCAGAGAGTGTCAGAGTGAGTCACAGAGTGTCTGAGTGTGTCAGAGAGTGTCAGAGAGTGATAGAGAGTGATAGAGAGTGTCAGAGAGTGTCAGAGAGTGATAGAGAGTGAGAGAGAGTGTCAGAGAGTGATAGAGAGTGAGAGAGAGTGTCAGAGAGTGATAGAGAGCGATGGAGATTGTCTGAGAGTGTCAGAGTGTGTCAGAGAGTGATAGAGAGTGATAGAGATTGTCAGAGAGTGATAGAGAGTGATTGAGTGTGTCTGAGAGTGTCAGAGAGTGATAGAGATTTTCTGAGAGTGATAGAGAGTGTCAGAGAGTGTCAGAGAGTGATAGAGAGTGATTGAGTGTATCTTGGTGTGTCAGAGAGTGTCAGAGAGTGATAAAGAGTTTCTGAGAGTGATGGAGAGTGTCTGAGAGTGTCCGAGAGCGTCAAAGACTGTCAGAGAGTGTCTGAGAGCGTCAGAGAGTGTCAGAGAGCGTCAAAGAGCGTTCGAGTGTGATCGAGAGTCATAGAGAGTGTCTGAGAGTGACAGAGAGTGTCTGAGAGTGTCAGTGAGTGTCAGAGAGTGATAGAGAGTGTCAGAGAGTGTCAGAGAGTGATAGAGAGTGTCAGAGAGTGGTAGAGAGTGTCTGAGAATGTCAGAGAGTGATAGAGGGTGTCAGAGTGTTATGGAGAGTTTCTGAGAGTGTCAGAGAGTGACAGAGCATTTCAGAGAGTGTCAGATAGTGTCAGAGTTTGATAGAGAGTGTCAGAGAGTGATAGAGAGTGTCTGAGAATGTCAGAGAGTGATAGAGAGTTTCAGAGATTGATAGAGAGTGATTGACAGTGTCAGAGAGTGTCATAGAGTGATGGAGAGTGTCAGAGAGTGTCAGAGAGTGATAGAGAGTGACAAAGAATGTCAGAGTGTGTCAGAGAGTGTCAGAGTGTGTCGCAGAGTGTCTGATTGTGTCAGAGAGTGTCAGAGAGTGCTAGAGAGTGTCAGAGAGTGTCATTGAGTGATAGAGAGTGTCAGAGAGTGTCAGAGAGTGATAGAGAGTGTCAGAGAGTGATATAGAGTGTCAGAGAGTGTAGAGAGTGTCATTGGGTGTCAGAGAGTGATACGGAGTGTGATAGTGAGTGTCTGAGAGTGTCAGATTGTGTCAGAGAGTGTCACAGAGTGCCATTGAGTGATAGAGAGTGTCAGATAGTGTCATAGTGTGAAAGAGTTTGATAGAGAGTGTCAGAGAGTGTCAGAGAGTGATAGAGAGTGACTTAGAGTGTCAGAGGGTGATAGAGCATGTCAGAGAGTGATAGAGAGCGTCAGAGAGTGTCATAGAATGATAGCGAGTGTCAGAGTGAGTCAGAGAGTGTCTGAGTGTGTCAGAGAGTATCAGAGAGTGATACAAAGTGATAGAGAGTGACAGAGAGTGTCAGAGAGTGATAGAGAGTGATAGAGAGTGATAGAGAGTGTCAGAGAGTGTCAGAGAGTGATAGAGAGTGTCAGAGAGTGATAGAGAGTGTCAGAGAGTGTCAGAGAGTGTCAGAGAGTGATAAAGAGTGTTTGAGTGTGTCTGAGAGTGTCAGAGAGTGTCAGAGTGTGTCAGAGAGTGATAGAGAGTGTTAGAGAGAGTCAGAGAGTGTCAGAGAGTGATAGAGATTGATTGAGTGTGTCTGAGTGTGTCAGAGAGTGTCAGAGAGTGATAGAGAGTTTCTGAGAGTGATGGAGAGTGTCTGAGTTTCCCTGAGAGCGTCAGAGAGTGTCAGAGAGTGTCTGAGAGCGTCAGAGAGTGTCTGAGAGTGTCAGTGAGTGTCAGAGAGTGATAGAGAGTGTCAGAGAGTGTCAGAGAGTAATAGAGAGTGTCAGAGAGTGATAGAGAGTGTCTCAGAATGTCAGAGAGTGATCGAGAGTGTCAGAGTATTATAGAGAGTTTCTGAGAGTGTCAGAGAGTGACAGAGAGTTTCTGAGAATGTCAGAGTGTGTCAGAGAGTGATAGAGAGTGATAGAGAGTGTCTGAGAGTGTCAGTGAGTGTCAGAGTGTGTGAGAGTGTCAGAGAGCTATAGAGAGTGTCAGAGAGTGATAGAGAGTGTCATAGAGTGATAGAGAGTGTCAGAGTGTGTCACAGAGTGTCTGATAGTGTCAGAGATTGTCAGAGAGTGATAGAGAGTGTCACAGAGTGTCATTGAGTGATAGAGAGTGTCAGAGAGTGTCGGAGAGTGATAGAGAGTGTCAGAGAGTGTCCGAAAGTGATAGAGAGTGACATAGAGTGTCAGAGAGTGATATTGAGTGTCATTGGATGTCAGAGAGTGATACGGAGTGTGATAGAGAGTGTCTGAGAGTTTCAGAGTGTGTCAGAGAGTAATGGAGAGTGGTAGAGAGTGTCACAGAGTGTCATTGAGTGATGGAAAGTGTCAGAGAGTGTCAGAGAGTGATAGAGTGTGTCAGACTGAGTCACAGAGTGTCTGAGTTTGTCGAGAGTGTCAGAGAGTGTCAGAGAGTGATAGAGAGTGTCAGACTGAGTCACAGAGTGTCTGAGTGTGTCAGAGACTAACAGTGAGTGTCTGAGAGTGTCAGTGAGTGATACAGTGATAGCGAGCCTCTGAGAGTGTCAGAGAGTGATAGAGAGTGATAGAGAGTGTCAGAGAGAGTCAGAGAGTGATACAGTGATAGCGAGCCTCTGAGAGTGTCAGAGAGTGATAGAGAGTGATGGAGAGTGTCAGAGAGTGTCATCGAGTGATGGAGAGTGTCAGAGAGTGTCAGAGAGTGAGAGAGAGTGATAGAGAATGTCAGAGTGTGTCAGAGAGTGTCAGAGTGTTTTGCAGAGTGTCTGATTGTGTCAGAGAGTGTCAGAGAGTGCTAGAGAGTGTCACAGAGTGTCATTGAGTGATAGAGAGTGTCAGAGAGTGTCAGAGAGTGATCGAGAGTGATAGAGAGTGTCAGAGAGTGTCTGAGAATGTCAGAGAGTGATAGAGAGTTTCAGAGATTGATAGAGAGTTTCTGATAGTGTCAGAGAGTGACAGAGAGTTTCTGAGAGTGTCAGAGAGTGTCAGAGAGTGATAGAGAGTGATTGAGAGTGTCAGAGAGTGATAGAGAGTGATACAGAGTGTCAGAGAGTGAATGAGAGTGTCATTGGGTGTCAGAGAGTGATACGGAGTGTGATAGAGATTGTCTGAGAGTGTCAGAGTGTGTCAGAGAGTGTCAGAGAGTGATGGAGTGTGATGGAGAGTGATAGAGACAGTCACAGAGTGCCATTGAGTGATAGAGTGTGTCAGAGAGTGTCAGAGTGTGAAAGAGTTTGATAGAGAGTGTCAGAGAGTATCAGAGAGTGATAGAGAGTGATAGAGAGTGTCAGAGGGTGATAGAGCGTGTCAGAGAGTGATAGAGAGCGTCAGAGAGTGTCATAGAGTGAAAGAGAGTGTCAGAGTGAGTCAGAGAGTGTCTGAGTGTGTCAGAGAGTATCAGAGAGTGATAGAGAGGGATAGAGAGTGTCAGAGAGTGTCAGAGAGTGATAGAGAGTGTCAGAGAGAGATAGAGAGTGTCAGAGAGTGTCAGAGAGTGTCAGAGAGTGATAGAGAGGGATAGAGAGTGTCAGAGAGTGTCAGAGAGTGATAGAGAGTGCCAGAGAGTGATAGAGATTTTCAGATTGTGTCATTGAGTGATAGAGAGTGTCAGAGAATGATAGAGAGTGACAGAGAGTGTCTGAGAGTGTCAGAGAGTGTCAGAGTGTGTCAGAGAGTGATAGAGAGTGTTAGAGAGTGTCAGAGAGTGTCAGAGAGTGATAGAGAGTGATTGAGTGTGTCTGAGTGTGTCAGAGTGTGTCAGAGAGAGATAGAGAGTGTTAGAGAGTGTCAGAGAGTGTCAGAGAGTGATAGAGAGTGATTGAGTGTGTCTGAGAGCGTCAAAGAGTGTCAGAGAGTGTCTGAGAGCGTCAGAGAGTGTCAGAGAGTGTCTGAGAGCGTCAGAGAGTGTCAGAGAGCGTCAAAGAGCGTTCGAGTGTGATAGAGAGTGTCTGAGAGTGTCTGAGAGTGTCTGAGTGTGACAGAGAGTGTCTGAGAGTGTCAGTGAGTGTCAGAGAGTGATAGAGAGTGTCAGAGAGTGTCAGAGAGTGAAAGAGAGTGTCAGAGATTGATAGAGAGTGTCTGAGAATGTCAGAGAGTGATAGAGAGTGTCAGAGTATTATAGAGAGTTTCTGAGAGTGTCAGAGAGTGACAGAGAGTTTCTGAGAGTGTCAGAGAGTGTCAGAGAGTGATAGAGAGTGATAGAGAGTGTCTGAGAGTGTCAGTGAGTGTCAGAGTGTGTGAGAGTGTCAGAGAGCGATAGAGAGTGTCTGAGAGTGTCTGAGAGTGACAGAGAGTGACAGAGAGTGACAGAGAGTGACAGAGAGTGTCTGAGAGTGTCAGTGACTGTCAGAGAGTGATAGAGAGTGTCTGAGAGTGTCAGAGAGTGTCAGAGAGTGATAGAGTGTGTCAGAGAGTGATAGAGAGTGATAGAGAGTGTCAGAGAGTGTCAGAGAGTGATAGAGAGTGATAGAGAGTGTCAGAGAGTGATAGAGAGCGAAGGAGAGTGTCTGAGAGTGTCAGAGGGTGTCAGAGAGTGTCAGAGAGTGTCAGAGTGAGTCACAGAGTGTCTGAGTGTGTCAGAGAGTGTCAGAGAGTGATAGAGAGTGATAGAGAGTGTCAGAGAGTGTCAGAGAGTGATAGAGAGTGAGAGAGAGTGTGAGAGAATGATAGAGAGCGATGGAGAGTGTCTGAGAGTGTCAGAGTGTGTCCGAGAGTGATAGAGAGTGATAGAGAGTGTCAGAGAGTGATAGAGAGTGATTGAGTGTGTCTGAGAGTGTCAGAGAGTGATAGAGATTTTCTGAGAGTGATAGAGAGTGTCTGAGAGTGTCAGAGAGTGTCAGAGAGTGATAGAGAGTGATTGAGTGTATCTGAGTGTGTCAGAGAGTGTCAGAGAGTGATAGAGAGTTTCTGAGAGTGATGGAGAGTGTCTGAGAGTGTCCGAGAGCGTCAAAGACTGTCAGAGAGTGTCTGAGAGCGTCAGAGAGTGTCAGAGAGCGTCAAAGTGCGTTCGAGTGTGATCGAGCGTCTTAGAGAGTGTCTGAGAGTGTCCGAGAGTGTCAGAGAGTGTCAGAGAGTGATAGAGAGTGATAGAGAGTGTCTGAGAGTGTCAGTGAGTGTCAGAGTGTGTGAGAGTGTCAGAGAGCGATAGAGAGTGTCTGAGAGTGACAGAGAGTGACAGAGAGTGACAGAGAGTGACAGAGAGTGTCTGAGAGTGTCAGTGACTGTCAGAGAGTGATAGAGAGTGTCTGAGAGTGTCAGAGAGTGTCAGAGAGTGATAGAGTGTGTCAGAGAGTGTCAGAGAGTGATAGAGAGTGTCAGAGAGTGATAGAGAGTGATAGAGAGTGTCATAGAGTGTCAGAGAGTGATAGAGAGTGTCAGTGAGTGTCAGAGAGTGATAGAGAGTGATGGAGAGTGATAGAGAAAGTCACAGAGTGCCATTGAGTGATAGAGTGTGTCAGAGAGTGTCAGAGAGTGTCAGAGAGTGATAGAGAGTGATAGAGAGTGTCAGAGGGTGATAGAGCGTGTCAGAGAGTGATAGAGAGCGTCAGAGAGAGTCATAGAGTGATAGAGAGTGTCAGAGTGAGTCAGAGAGTGTCTGAGTGTGTCAGAGAGTATCAGAGAGTGATAGAGAGTGATAGAGAGTGTCAGAGAGTGTCAGAGAGTGTCAGAGAGTGTCAGAGAGTGATAGAGAGGGATAGAGAGTGTCAGAGAGTGTCAGAGAGTGATAGAGAGTGTCAGAGAGTGATAGAGAGTGTCAGAGAGTGTCAGAGAGTGTCAGAGAGTGATAAAGAGTGATAGAGATTTTCAGATTGTGTCATTGAGTGATAGAGAGTGTCAGAGAGTGATAGAGAGTGATAGAGAGTGTCTGAGAGTGTCAGAGCGTGTCAGAGTGTGTCAGAGAGTGATAGAGAGTGTTAGAGAGTGTCAGAGAGTGTCAGAGAGTGATAGAGAGTGATTGAGTGTGTCTGAGTGTGTCAGAGAGTGTCAGAGAGTGAAAGAGAGTTTCTGAGAGTGTCTGAGTTTGTCTGAGAGCGTCAAAGAGTGTCAGAGAGTATCTGAGAGCGTCAGAGAGTGTCAGAGAGTTTCTGAGAGCGTCAGAGAGTGTCAGAGAGCGTCAAAGAGCGTTCGAGTGTGATAGAGAGTGATAGAGAGTGTCTGAGAGTGTCTGAGTGTGACAGAGAGTGTCTGAGAGTGTCAGTGAGTGTCAGAGAGTGATAGAGAGTGTCAGAGAGTGTCAGAGAGTGAAAGAGAGTGTCAGAGATTGATAGAGAGTGTCTCAGAATGTCAGAGAGTGATAGAGAGTGTCAGAGTATTATAGAGAGTTTCTGAGAGTGTCAGAGAGTGACAGAGAGTTTCTGAGAGTGTCAGAGTGTGTCAGAGAGTGATAGAGAGTGATAGAGAGTGTCTGAGAGTGTGTGAGAGTGTCAGAGTGTGTGAGAGTGTCAGAGAGCGATATAGAGTGTCTGAGAGTGTCTGAGAGTGACAGAGAGTGACAGAGAGTGACAGAGAGTGACAGAGAGTGACAGAGAGTGTCTGAGAGTGTCAGTGACTGTCAGAGAGTGATAGAGAGTGTCTGAGAGTGTCAGAGAGTGTCAGAGAGTGATAGAGTGAGTCAGAGAGTGTCAGAGAGTGATAGAGAGTGTCAGAGAGTGTCAGAGAGTGATAGAGAGTGATAGAGAGTGTCAGAGAGTGATAGAGAGCGAAGGAGAGTGTCTGAGAGTGTCTGAGTGTGTCAGAGAGTGTCAGAGAGTGTCAGAGTGAGTCACAGAGTGTCTGAGTGTGTCAGAGAGTGTCAGAGAGTGATAGAGAGTGATAGAGAGTGTCAGAGAGTGATAGAGAGTGATAGAGAGTGTCAGAGAGTGATAGAGAGCGATGGAGAGTGTCTGAGAGTGTCAGTGTGTGTCAGAGAGTGATAGAGAGTGATAGAGAGTGTCAAAGAGTGATAGAGATTTTCTGAGAGTGATAGAGAGTGTCTGAGAGTGTCAGAGAGTGTCAGAGAGTGATAGAGAGTGATTGAGTGTATCTGAGTGTGTCAGAGAGTGTCAGAGAGTGATAGAGAGTTTCTGAGAGTGTCAGTGAGTGTCAGAGTGTGTGAGAGTGTCAGAGAGCTATAGAGAGTGTCTGAGAGTGTCTGAGAGTGACAGAGAGTGACAGAGAGTGACAGAGAGTGACAGAGAGTGTCTGAGAGTGTCAGTGACTGTCAGAGAGTGATAGAGAGTGTCTGAGAGTGTCAGAGAGTATCAGAGAGTGATAGAGTGTGTCAGAGAGTGTCAGAGAGTGATAGAGAGTGTCAGAGAGTGATAGAGAGTGATAGAGAGTGTCAGAGAGTGTCAGAGAGTGATAGAGAGTGATAGAGAGTGTCAGAGAGTGATAGAGAGCGAAGGAGAGTGTCTGAGAGTGTCAGAGTGTGTCAGAGAGTGTCAGAGAGTGTCAGAGTGAGTCACAGAGTGTCTGAGTGTGTCAGAGAGTGTCAGAGAGTGATAGAGAGTGATAGAGAGTGTCAGAGAGTCTCAGAGAGTGATAGAGAGTGAGAGAGAGTGTGAGAGAGTGATAGAGAGCGATGGAGAGTGTCTGAGAGTGTCAGAGTGTGTCCGAGAGTGATAGAGAGTGATAGAGAGTGTCAGAGAGTGATAGAGAGTGATTGAGTGTGTCTGAGAGTGTCAGAGAGTGATAGAGATTTTCTGAGAGTGATAGAGAGTGTCTGAGAGTGTCAGAGAGTGTCAGAGAGTGATAGAGAGTGATTGAGTGTATCTGAGTGTGTCAGAGAGTGTCAGAGAGTGATAGAGAGTTTCTGAGAGTGATGGAGAGTGTCTGAGAGTGTCCGAGAGCGTCAAGGACTGTCAGAGAGTGTCTGAGAGCGTCAGAGAGTGTCAGAGAGCGTCAAAGTGCGTTCGAGTGTGATCGAGCGTCATAGAGAGTGTCTGAGAGTGTCTGAGAGTGTCAGAGAGTGTCAGAGAGTGATAGAGAGTGATAGAGAGTGTCTGAGAGTGTCAGTGAGTGTCAGAGTGTGTGAGAGTGTCAGAGAGCGATAGAGAGTGTCTGAGAGTGTCTGAGAGTGACAGAGAGTGACAGAGAGTGACAGAGAGTGTCTGAGAGTGTCAGTGACTGTCAGAGAGTGATAGAGAGAGTCTGAGAGTGTCAGAGAGTGTCAGAGAGTGATAGAGTGTGTCAGAGAGTGTCAGAGAGTGATAGAGAGTGTCAGAGAGTGATAGAGAGTGATAGAGAGTGTCATAGAGTGTCAGAGAGTGATAGAGAGTGTCAGTGAGTGTCAGAGAGTGATAGAGAGTGATGGAGAGTGATAGAGAAAGTCACAGAGTGCCATTGAGTGATAGAGTGTGTCTGAGAGTGTCAGAGAGTGTCAGAGAGTGATAGAGAGTGTCAGTGAGTGTCAGAGAGTGATAGAGAGTGATGGAGAGTGATAGAGAAAGTCACAGAGTGCCATTGAGTGATAGAGTGTGTCAGAGAGGGTCAGAGAGTGTCAGAGAGTGTCAGAGAGTGATAGAGAGTGATAGAGAGTGTCAGAGGGTGATAGAGCGTGTCAGAGAGTGATAGAGAGCGTCAGAGAGTGTCATAGAGTGATAGAGAGTGTCAGAGTGAGTCAGAGAGTGTCTGAGTGTGTCAGAGAGTATCAGAGAGTGATAGAGAGTGATAGAGAGTGTCAGAGAGTGTCAGAGAGTGTCAGAGAGTGATAGAGAGGGATAGAGAGTGTCAGAGAGTGTCAGAGAGTGATATAGAGTGTCAGAGAGTGATAGAGAGTGTCAGAGAGTGTCAGAGAGTGTCAGAGAGTGATAGAGAGTGTCTGAGAGTGTCAGAGAGTGTCAGAGTGTGTTAGAGAGTGATAGAGAGTGTTAGAGAGTGTCAGAGAGTGTCAGAGAGTGATAGAGAGTGATTGAGTGTGTCTGAGTGTGTCAGAGAGTTTCAGAGAGTGATAGAGAGTTTCTGAGAGTGTCTGAGTTTGTCTGAGAGCGTCAAAGAGTGTCAGAGAGTATCTGAGAGCGTCAGAGAGTGTCAGAGAGTGTCTGAGAGCGTCAGAGAGTGTCAGAGAGCGTCAAAGAGCGTTCGAGTGTGATAGAGAGTGATAGAGAGTGTCTGAGAGTGTCTGAGAGTGTCTGAGTGTGACAGAGAGTGTCTGAGAGTGTCAGTGAGTGTCAGAGAGTGATAGAGAGTGTCAGAGAGTGTCAGAGAGTGAAAGAGAGTGTCAGAGATTGATAGAGAGTGTCTCAGAATGTCAGAGAGTGATAGAGAGTGTCAGAGTATTATAGAGAGTTTCTGAGAGTGTCAGAGAGTGACAGAGAGTTTCTGAGAGTGTCAGAGAGTTTCAGAGAGTGATAGAGAGTGATAGAGAGTGTCTGAGAGTGTCAGTGAGTGTCAGAGTGTGTGAGAGTGTCAGAGAGCGATATAGAGTGTCTGAGAGTGTCTGAGAGTGACAGAGAGTGACAGAGAGTGACAGAGAGTGACAGAGAGTGACAGAGAGTGTCTGAGAGTGTCAGTGACTGTCAGAGAGTGATAGAGAGTGTCTGAGAGTGTCAGAGAGTGTCAGAGAGTGATAGAGTGTGTCAGAGAGTGTCAGAGAGTGATAGAGAGTGTCAGAGAGTGTCAGAGAGTGATAGAGAGTGTCAGAGAGTGATAGAGAGCGAAGGAGAGTGTCTGAGAGTGTCTGAGTGTGTCAGAGAGTGTCAGAGAGTGTCAGAGTGAGTCACAGAGTGTCTGAGTGTGTCAGAGAGTGTCAGAGAGTGATAGAGAGTGATAGAGAGTGTCAGAGAGTGATAGAGAGTGATAGAGAGTGTCAGAGAGTGATAGAGAGCGATGGAGAGTGTCTGAGAGTGTCAGTGTGTGTCAGAGAGTGATAGAGAGTGATAGAGAGTGTCAAAGAGTGATAGAGAGTGATTGAGTGTGTCTGAGAGTGTCAGAGAGTGATAGAGATTTTCTGAGAGTGATAGAGAGTGTCTGAGAGTGTCAGAGAGTGTCAGAGAGTGATAGAGAGTGATTGAGTGTATCTGAGTGTGTCAGAGAGTGTCAGAGAGTGTCAGAGAGTGATAGAGAGTTTCTGAGAGTGATGGAGAGTGTCTGAGACTGCCCGAGAGCGTCAAAGACTGTCAGAGAGTGTCATAGAGCGTCAGAGAGTGTCAGAGAGCGTCAAAGAGCGTTCGAGTGTGATCGAGAGTCATAGAGAGTGTCTGAGAGTGTCTGAGAGTGACAGAGAGTGTCTGAGAGTGTCAGTGAGTGTCAGAGAGTGATAGAGAGTGTCAGAGAGTGTCAGACAGTGATAGAGAGTGTCAGAGAGTGGCAGAGAGTGTCTGAGAATGTCAGAGAGTGATATAGGGTGTCAGAGTGTTATGGAGAGTTTCTGAGAGTCTCAGAGAGTGACAGAGCATTTCAGAGAGTGTCAGATAGTGTCAGAGTTTGATAGAGAGTGTCAGAGAGTGATAGAGAGTGTCTGAGAATGTCAAAGAGTGATAGAGAGTTTCAGAGATTGATAGAGAGTGATTGACAGTGTCAGAGAGTGTCATAGAGTGATGGAGAGTGTCAGAGAGTGTCAGATAGTGTCAGAGTGTGTCGCAGAGTGTCTGATTGTGTCAGAGAGTGTCAGAGAGTGCTAGAGAGTGTCAGAGAGTGTCATTGAGTGATAGAGAGTGTCAGAGAGTGTCAGAGAGTGATCGAGAGTGATAGAGAGTGTCAGAGAGTGTCAGAGATTGATAGAGAGTGTCAGAGAGTGATATAGAGTGTCAGAGAGTGCTAGAGAGTGTCATTGGGTGTCAGAGAGTGATACGGAGTGTGATAGTGAGTGTCTGAGAGTGTCAGAGTGTGTCAGAGAGTGTCACAGAGTGATGGAGAGTGGTAGAGAGTGGCACAGTGTGTCAGAGAGTGATAGAGAGTGATTGAGTGTGTCTGAGTGTGTCAGAGAGTGTCAGAGAGTGATAGAGAGTTTCTGAGAGTGATAGAGAGTGTCTGAGAGTGTCTGAGAGCATCAAAGAGTGTCAGAGAGTGTCTGAGAGCGTCAGAGAGTTTCAGAGAGTGTCTGAGAGTGTCAGAGAGTGTCTGAGAGCGTCAAAGAGCGTTCGAGTGTGATAGAGGGTGATAGAGAGTGTCTGAGAGTGACAGAGAGTGTCTGAGAGTGTCAGTGAGAGTCAGAGAGTGATAGAGAGTGTCAGAGAGTGTCAGAGATTGAAAGAGAGTGTCAGAGAGTGATAGAGAGTGTCTGAGAATGTCAGAGAGTGTCTGAGAGTGTCAGAGAGTGATAGAGTGTGTCAGAGAGTGTCAGAGAGTGATAGAGAGTGTCAGAGAGTGATAGAGAGTGATAGAGAGTGTCAGAGAGTGATAGAGAGTGATAGAGATTGATAGAGAGTTTCTGATAGTGTCAGAGAGTGACAGAGAGTTTCTGAGAGTGTCAGAGAGTGTCTGAGAGTGTCAGAGAGTGATAGAGTGTGTCAGAGAGTGTCAGAGAGTGATAGAGAGTGTCAGAGTGTGATAGAGAGTGATAGAGAGTGTCAGAGAGTGTCAGAGAGTGATAGAGAGTGATAGAGAGTGTCAGAGAGTGATAGAGAGCGAAGGAGAGTGTCTGAGAGTGTCAGAGTGCGTCAGAGAGTGTCAGAGAGTGTCAGAGTGAGTCACAGAGTGTCTGAGTGTGTCAGAGAGTGTCAGAGAGTGATAGAGTGTGATAGAGAGTGTCAGAGAGTGATAGAGAGTGATAGAGAGTGTCAGAGAGTGATAGAGAGCGATGGAGAGTGTCTGAGAGTGTCAGAGTGTGTCAGAGAGTGATAGAGAGTGATAGAGAGTGTCAGAGAGTGATAGAGAGTGATTGAGTGTGTCTGAGAGTTTCAGAGAGTGATAGAGATTTTCTGAGAGTGATAGAGAGTATCTGAGAGTGTCAGAGAGTGTCAGAGAGTGATAGAGATTGATTGAGTTTATCTGAGTGTGTCAGAGAGTGTCAGAGAGTGATAGAGAGTTTCTGAGAGTGATGGAGAGTGTCCGAGAGTGTCCGAGAGCGTCAAAGACTGTCAGAGAGTGTCTGAGAGCGTCAGAGAGTGTCAGAGAGCGTCAAAGAGCGTTCGAGTGTGATCGAGAGTCATAGAGAGTGTCTGAGAGTGTCTGAGAGTGACAGAGAGTGTCTGAGAGTGTCAGAGAGTGATAGAGAGTGTCAGAGAGTGTCAGACAGTGATAGAGAGTGTCAGAGAGTGGCAGAGAGTGTCTGAGAATGTCAGAGAGTGATATAGGGTGTCAGAGTGTTATGGAGAGTTTCTGAGAGTGTCAGAGAGTGACAGAGCATTTCAGAGAGTGTCAGATAGTGTCAGAGTTTGATAGAGAGTGTCAGAGAGTGATAGAGAGTGTCTGAGAATGTCAAAGAGTGATAGAGAGTTTCAGAGATTGATAGAGAGTGATTGACAGTGTCAGAGAGTGTCATAGAGTGATGGAGAGTGTCAGAGAGTGTCAGAGAGTGTCAGAGATTGATAGAGAGTGTCAGAGAGTGATATAGAGTGTCAGAGAGTGATAGAGAGTGTCATTGGGTGTCAGAGAGTGATACGGAGTGTGATAGTGAGTGTCTGAGAGTGTCAGAGTGTGTCAGAGAGTGTCACAGAGTGATGGAGAGTGGTAGAGAGTGGCACAGTGTGTCAGAGAGTGATAGAGAGTGATTGAGTGTGTCTGAGTGTGTCAGAGAGTGTCAGAGAGTGATAGAGAGTTTCTGAGAGTGATAGAGAGTGTCTGAGAGTGTCTGAGAGCGTCAAAGAGTGTCAGAGAGTGTCTGAGAGCGTCAGAGAGTTTCAGAGAGTGTCTGAGAGTGTCAGAGAGTTTCTGAGAGCGTCAAAGAGCGTTCGAGTGTGATAGAGGGTGATAGAGAGTGTCTGAGAGTGTCTGAGAGTGACAGAGAGTGTCTGAGAGTGTCAGTGAGAGTCAGAGAGTGATAGAGAGTGTCAGAGAGTGTCAGAGAGTGAAAGAGAGTGTCAGAGAGTGATAGAGAGTGTCTGAGAATGTCAGAGAGTGATAGAGAGTTTCAGAGATTGATAGAGAGTTTCTGATAGTGTCAGAGAGTGACAGAGAGTTTCTGAGAGTGTCAGAGAGTGTCAGAGAGTGATACACAGTGTCAGAGAGTGAATGAGAGTGTCATTGGGTGTCAGAGAGTGATATGGAGAGTGATAGAGATTGTCTGAGAGTGTCTGAGAGTGTCAGAGTGTGTCAGAGAGTGTCAGAGAGTGATGGAGAGTGATAGAGAGAGTCACAGAGTGCCATTGAGTGATAGATTGTGTCAGAGAGTGTCAGAGAATGAAAGAGTTTGATAGAGAGTGTCAGAGTGTCAGAGAGTGATAGAGAGTGATAGAGAGTGTCAGAGGATGATAGAGCGTGTCAGAGAGTGATAGAGAGCGTCAGAGAGTGTCATAGAGTGATAGAGAGTGTCAGAGTGAGTCAGAGAGTGTCTGAGTGTGTTAGAGAGTATCAGAGAGTGATAGAGAGTGATAGAGAGTGTCAGAGAGTGTCAGAGAGTGATAGTGAGGGATAGAGAGTGTCAGAGAGTGTCAGAGAGTGATAGAGAGTGTCAGAGAGTGATAGAGAGTGTCAGAGAGTGTCAGAGAGTGTCAGAGAGTGATAAAGAGTGATAAAGATTTTCAGATTGTGTCATTGAGTGATAGAGAGTGTCAGAGAGTGATAGAGAGTGATAGAGAGTGTCTGAGAGTGTCAGAGAGTGTCAGAGTGTGTCAGAGAGTGATGGAGAGTGTTAGAGAGTGTCAGAGAGTGTCAGAGAGTGATAGAGAGTGATTGAGTGTGTCTGAGTGTGTCAGAGAGTGTCAGAGAGTGATAGAGAGTTTCTGAGAGTGTCTGAGTTTGTCTGAGAGCATCAAAGAGTGTCAGAGAGTGTCTGAGAGTGTCAGAGAGTGTCAGAGAGTGTCAGAGAGTGTCTGAGAGCGTCAGAGAGTGTCAGAGAGCGTCAAAGAGCGTTCGAGTGTGATAGAGAGTGATAGAGAGTGTCTGAGAGTGTCTGAGTGTGACAGAGAGTGTCTGAGAGTGTCAGTGAGTGTCAGAGAGTGATAGAGAGTGTCAGAGAGTGTCAGAGAGTGAAAGAGAGTGTCAAAGATTGATAGAGAGTGTCTCAGAATGTCAGAGAGTGATAGAGTGTGTCAGAGTATTATAGAGAGTTTCCGAGAGTGTCAGAGAGTGACAGAGAGTTTCTGAGAGTGTCAGAGAGTGTCAGAGAGTGATAGAGAGTGATAGAGAGTGTCTGAGAGTGTCAGTGAGTGTCAGAGTGTGTGAGAGTGTCAGAGAGCTATAGAGAGTGTCTGAGAGTGTCTGAGAGTGACAGAGAGTGACAGAGAGTGTCTGAGAGTGTCAGAGTGTTTTGCAGAGTGTCTGATTGTGTCAGAGAGTGTCAGAGAGTGCTAGAGAGTGTCACAGAGTGTCATTGAGTGATAGAGAGTGTCAGAGAGTGTCAGAGAGTGATCGAGAGTGATAGAGAGTGTCAGAGAGTGATAGAGAGCGTCAGAGAGTGATAGAGAGTGATATAGAGTCTCAGAGAGTGATAGAGAGTGTCATTGGGTGTCAGAGAGAGATACGGAGTGTGATAGTGAGTGTCTGAGAGTGTCAGAGTGTGTCAGAGAGTGTCACGGAGTGATGGAGAGTGGTAGAGAGTGTCAGAGAGTGTCAGAGAGTGATAGAGAGTGATTGAGTGTGTCAGAGAGTGTCAGAGAGTGATAGAGAGTGTCTGAGAGTGTCTGAGAGCGTCAAAGAGTGTCAGAGAGTGTCTGAGAGCGTCAGAGAGTTTCAGAGAGTGTCTGAGAGTGTCAGAGAGTGTCTGAGAGCGTCAAAGAGCGTTCGAGTGTGATAGAGGGTGATAGAGAGTGTCTGAGAGTGTCTGAGAGTGATAGAGAGTGTCTGAGAGTGTCAGTGAGAGTCAGAGAGTGATAGAGAGTGTCAGAGAGTGTCAGAGAGTGAAAGAGAGTGTCAGAGAGTGATAGAGAGTGTCTGAGAATGTCAGAGAGTGATAGAGAGCTTCAGAGATTGATAGAGAGTTTCTGATAGTGTCAGAGAGTGACAGAGAGTTTCTGAGAGTGTCAGAGAGTGTCAGAGAGTGATAGAGAGTGATTGAGAGTGTCAGAGAGTGATAGAGAGTGATACAGAGTGTCAGAGAGTGAATGAGAGTGTTATTGGGTGTCAGAGAGTGATACGGAGTGTGATAGAGATTGTCTGAGAGTGTCAGAGTGTGTCAGAGAGTGTCAGAGTGTGATGGAGTGTGATGGAGAGTGATAGAGACAGTCACAGAGTGCCATTGAGTGATAGAGTGTGTCAGAGAGTGTCAGAGTGTGAAAGAGTTTGATAGAGAGTGTCAGAGAGTATCAGAGAGTGATAGAGAGTGATAGAGAGTGTCAGAGGGTGATAGAGCGTGTCAGAGAGTGATAGAGAGCGTCAGAGAGTGTCAAAGAGTGAAAGAGAGTGTCAGAGTGAGTCAGAGAGTGTCTGAGTGTGTCAGAGAGTATCAGAGAGTGATAGAGAGGGATAGAGAATGTCAGAGAGTGTCAGAGAGTGATAGAGAGTGTCAGAGAGTGATAGAGAGTGTCAGAGAGTGTCAGAGAGTGTCAGAGAGTGATAGAGAGGGATAGAGAGTGTCAGAGAGTGTCAGAGAGTGATAGAGAGTGCCAGAGAGTGATAGAGATTTTCAGATTGTGTCATTGAGTGACAGAGAGTGTCTGAGAGTGTCAGAGAGTGTCAGAGTGTGTCAGAGAGTGATAGAGAGTGTTAGAGAGTGTCAGAGAGTGTCAGAGAGTGATAGAGAGTGATTGAGTGTGTCTGAGTGTGTCAGAGTGTGTCAGAGAGAGATAGAGAGTGTTAGAGAGTGTCAGAGAATGTCAGAGAGTGATAGAGAGTGATTGAGTGTGTCTGAGAGCGTCAAAGAGTGTCAGAGAGTGTCTGAGAGCGTCAGAGAGTGTCAGAGAGTGTCTGAGAGCGTCAGAGAGTGTCAGAGAGCGTCAAAGAGCGTTCGAGTGTGATAGAGAGTGATAGAGAGTGTCTGAGAGTGTCTGAGAGTGTCTGAGTGTGACAGAGAGTGTCTGAGAGTGTCAGTGAGTGTCAGAGAGTGATAGAGAGTGTCAGAGAGTGTCAGAGAGTGAAAGAGAGTGTCAGAGATTGATAGAGAGTGGTAGAGAGTGATAGAGAGTGTCTGAGAGTGTCAGTGAGTGTCAGAGTGTGTGAGAGTGTCAGAGAGCGATAGAGAGTGTCTGAGAGTGTCTGAGAGTGACAGAGAGTGACAGAGAGTGACAGAGAGTGTCTGAGAGTGTCAGAGAGTGTCAGAGAGTGATAGAGTGTGTCAGAGAGTGTCAGAGAGTGATAGAGAGTGTCAGAGAGTGATAGAGAGTGATAGAGAGTGTCAGAGAGTGTCAGAGAGTGATAGAGAGTGATAGAGAGTGTCAGAGAGTGATAGAGAGCGAAGGAGAGTGTCTGAGAGTGTCAGAGTGTGTCAGAGAGTGTCAGAGAGTGTCAGAGTGAGTCACAGAGTGTCTGAGTGTGTCAGAGAGTGTCAGAGAGTGATAGAGAGTGATAGAGAGTGTCAGAGAGTGTCAGAGAGTGATAGAGAGTGAGAGAGAGTGTGAGAGAGTGATAGAGAGCGATGGAGAGTGTCTGAGAGTGTCAGAGTGTGTCCGAGAGTGATAGAGAGTGATAGAGACTGTCAGAGAGTGATAGAGAGTGATTGAGTGTGTCTGAGAGTGTCAGAGAGTGATAGACATTTTCTGAGAGTGATAGAGAGTGTCTGAGAGTGTCAGAGAGTGTCAGAGAGTGATAGAGAGTGATTGAGTGTATCTGAGTGTGTCAGAGAGTGTCAGAGAGTGATAGAGAGTTTCTGAGAGTGATGGAGAGTGTCTGAGAGTGTCCGAGAGCGTCAAAGACTGTCAGAGAGTGTCTGAGAGCGTCAGAGAGTGTCAGAGAGCGTCAAAGTGCGGTCCAGTGTGATCGAGCGTCATAGAGAGTGTCTGAGAGTGTCTGAGAGTGTCAGAGAGTGTCAGAGAGTGATAGAGAGTGATAGAGAGTGTCTGAGAGTGTCAGTGAGTGTCAGAGTGTGTGAGAGTGTCAGAGAGCGATAGAGAGTGTCTGAGAGTGTCTGAGAGTGACAGAGAGTGACAGAGAGTGACAGAGAGTGTCTGAGAGTGTCAGTGACTGTCAGAGAGTGATAGAGAGTGTCTGAGAGTGTCAGAGAGTGTCAGAGAGTGATAGAGTGTGTCAGAGAGTGTCAGAGAGTGATAGAGAGTGTCAGAGAGTGATAGAGAGTGATAGAGAGTGTCAGAGAGTGTCAGAGAGTGATAGAGAGTGTCAGTGAGTGTCAGAGAGTGATAGAGAGTGATGGAGAGTGATAGAGAAAGTCACAGAGTGCCATTGAGTGATAGAGTGTGTCAGAGAGTGTCAGAGAGTGTCAGAGAGTGATAGAGAGTGATAGAGAGTGTCTGAGAGTGTCAGAGAGTGTCAGAGAGTGATAGAGTGTGTCAGAGAGTGTCAGAGAGTGATAGAGAGTGTCAGAGAGTGTCAGAGAGTGATAGAGAGTGATAGAGAGTGTCAGAGAGTGATAGAGAGCGAAGGAGAGTGTCTGAGAGTGTCTGAGTGTGTCAGAGAGTGTCAGAGAGTGTCAGAGTGAGTCACAGAGTGTCTGAGTGTGTCAGAGAGTGTCAGAGAGTGATAGAGAGTGATAGAGAGTGTCAGAGAGTGATAGAGAGCGATGGAGAGTGTCTGAGAGTGTCAGTGTGTGTCAGAGAGTGATAGAGAGTGATAGAGAGTGTCAGAGAGTGATAGAGAGCGAAGGAGAGTGTCTGAGAGTGTCTGAGTGTGTCAGAGAGTGTCAGAGAGTGTCAGAGTGAGTCACAGAGTGTCTGAGTGTGTCAGAGAGTGTCAGAGAGTGATAGAGAGTGATAGAGAGTGTCAGAGAGTGATAGAGAGCGATGGAGAGTGTCTGAGAGTGTCAGTGTGTGTCAGAGAGTGATAGAGAGTGATAGAGAGTGTCAAAGAGTGATAGAGAGTGATTGAGTGTGTCTGAGAGTGTCAGAGAGTGATAGAGATTTTCTGAGAGTGATAGAGAGTATCTGAGAGTGTCAGAGAGTTTCAGAGAGTGATAGAGAGTGATTGAGTGTATCTGAGTGTGTCAGAGAGTGTCAGAGAGTGTCAGAGAGTGATAGAGAGATTCTGAGAGTGATGGAGAGTGTCTGAGACTGCCCGAGAGCGTCAAAGACTGTCAGAGAGTGTCTGAGAGCGTCAGAGAGTGTCAGAGAGCGTCAAAGAGCGTTCGAGTGTGATCGAGAGTCATAGAGAGTGTCTGAGAGTGTCTGAGAGTGACAGAGAGTGTCTGAGAGTGTCAGTGAGTGTCAGAGAGTGATAGAGAGTGTCAGAGAGTGTCAGACAGTGATAGAGAGTGTCAGAGAGTGGCAGAGAGTGTCTGAGAATGTCAGAGAGTGATATAGGGTGTCAGAGTGTTATGGAGAGTTTCTGAGAGTGTCAGAGAGTGACAGAGCATTTCAGAGAGTGTCAGATAGTGTCAGAGTTTGATAGAGAGTGTCAGAGAGTGATAGAGAGTGTCTGAGAATGTCAAAGAGTGATAGAGAGTTTCAGAGATTGATAGAGAGTGATTGACAGTGTCAGAGAGTGTCATAGAGTGATGGAGAGTGTCAGAGAGTGTCAGATAGTGTCAGAGTGTGTCGCAGAGTGTCTGATTGTGTCAGAGAGTGTCAGAGAGTGCTAGAGAGTGTCAGAGAGTGTCATTGAGTGATAGAGAGTGTCAGAGAGTGTCAGAGAGTGATCGAGAGTGATCGAGAGTGTCAGAGAGTGTCAGAGATTGATAGAGAGTGTCAGAGAGTGATATAGAGTGTCAGAGAGTGCTAGAGAGTGTCATTGGGTGTCAGAGAGTGATACGGAGTGTGATAGTGAGTGTCTGAGAGTGTCAGAGTGTGTCAGAGAGTGTCACAGAGTGATGGAGAGTGGTAGAGAGTGGCACAGTGTGTCAGAGAGTGATAGAGAGTGATTGAGTGTGTCTGAGTGTGTCAGAGAGTGTCAGAGAGTGATAGAGAGTTTCTGAGAGTGATAGAGAGTGTCTGAGAGTGTCTGAGAGCATCAAAGAGTGTCAGAGAGTGTCTGAGAGCGTCAGAGAGTTTCAGAGAGTGTCTGAGAGTGTCAGAGAGTGTCTGAGAGCGTCAAAGAGCGTTCGAGTGTGATAGAGGGTGATAGAGAGTGTCTGAGAGTGTCTGAGAGTGACAGAGAGTGTCTGAGAGTGTCAGTGAGAGTCAGAGAGTGATAGAGAGTGTCAGAGAGTGTCAGAGAGTGAAAGAGAGTGTCAGAGAGTGATAGAGAGTGTCTGAGAATGTCAGAGAGTGATAGAGAGTTTCAGAGATTGATAGAGAGTTTCTGATAGTGTCAGAGAGTGACAGAGAGTTTCTGAGAGTGTCAGAGAGTGTCAGAGAGTGTCTGAGAGTGTCAGAGAGTGATAGAGTGTGTCAGAGAGTGTCAGAGAGTGATAGAGAGTGTCAGAGAGTGATAGAGAGTGATAGAGAGTTTCAGAGAGTGTCAGAGAGTGATAGAGAGTGATAGAGAGTGTCAGAGAGTGATAGAGAGCGAAGGAGAGTGTCTGAGAGTGTCAGAGTGCGTCAGAGAGTGTCAGAGAGTGTCAGAGTGAGTCACAGAGTGTCTGAGTGTGTCAGAGAGTGTCAGAGAGTGATAGAGAGTGATAGAGAGTGTCAGAGAGTGATCGAGAGTGATAGAGAGTGTCAGAGAGTGATAGAGAGCGATGGAGAGTGTCTGAGAGTGTCAGAGTGTGTCAGAGAGTGATAGAGAGTGATAGAGAGTGTCAGAGAGTGATAGAGAGTGATTGAGTGTGTCTGAGAGTGTCAGAGAGTGATAGAGAGTGTCTGAGAGTGTCAGAGAGTGTCAGAGTGTGTCAGAGAGTGATAGAGAGTGTTAGAGAGTGTCAGAGAGTGTCAGAGAGTGATAGAGAGTGATTGAGTGTGTCTGAGTGTGTCAGAGAGTGTCAGAGAGTGATAGAGAGTTTCTGAGAGTGTCTGAGTTTGTCTGAGAGCGTCAAAGAGTGTCAGAGAGTATCTGAGAGCGTCAGAGAGTGTCTGAGAGCGTCAGAGAGTGTCAGAGAGCGTCAAAGAGCGTTCGAGTGTGATAGAGAGTGATAGAGAGTGTCTGAGAGTGTCTGAGTGTGACAGAGAGTGTCTGAGAGTGTCAGTGAGTGTCAGAGAGTGATAGAGAGTGTCAGAGAGTGTCAGAGAGTGAAAGAGAGTGTCAGAGATTGATAGAGAGTGTCTCAGAATGTCAGAGAGTGATAGAGAGTGTCAGAGTATTATAGAGAGTTTCTGAGAGTGTCAGAGAGTGACAGAGAGTTTCTGAGAGTGTCAGAGAGTGTCAGAGAGTGATAGAGAGTGATAGAGAGTGTCTGAGAGTGTCAGTGAGTGTCAGAGTGTGTGAGAGTGTCAGAGAGCGATATAGAGTGTCTGAGAGTGTCTGAGAGTGACAGAGAGTGACAGAGAGTGACAGAGAGTGACAGAGAGTGTCTGAGAGTGTCAGTGACTGTCAGAGAGTGATAGAGAGTGTCTGAGAGTGTCAGAGAGTGTCAGAGAGTGATAGAGTGTGTCAGAGAGTGTCAGAGAGTGATAGAGAGTGTCAGAGAGTGTCAGAGAGTGATAGAGAGTGATAGAGAGTGTCAGAGAGTGATAGAGAGGGAAGGAGAGTGTCTGAGAGTGTCTGAGTGTGTCAGAGAGTGTCAGAGAGTGTCAGAGTGAGTCACAGAGTGTCTGAGTGTGTCAGAGAGTGTCAGAGAGTGATAGAGAGTGATAGAGAGTGTCAGAGAGTGATAGAGAGCGATGGAGAGTGTCTGAGAGTGTCAGTGTGTGTCAGAGAGTGATAGAGAGTGATAGAGAGTGTCAAAGAGTGATAGAGAGTGATTGAGTGTGTCTGAGAGTGTCAGAGAGTGATAGAGATTTTCTGAGAGTGATAGAGAGTGTCTGAGAGTGTCAGAGAGTGTCAGAGAGTGATAGAGAGTGATTGAGTGTATCTGAGTGTGTCAGAGAGTGTCAGAGAGTGTCAGAGAGTGATAGAGAGATTCTGAGAGTGATGGAGAGTGTCTGAGACTGCCCGAGAGCGTCAAAGACTGTCAGAGAGTGTCTGAGAGCGTCAGAGAGTGTCAGAGAGCGTCAAAGAGCGTTCGAGTGTGATCGAGAGTCATAGAGAGTGTCTGAGAGTGTCTGAGAGTGACAGAGAGTGTCTGAGAGTGTCAGTGAGTGTCAGAGAGTGATAGAGAGTGTCAGAGAGTGTCAGACAGTGATAGAGAGTGTCAGAGAGTGGCAGAGAGTGTCTGAGAATGTCAGAGAGTGATATAGGGTGTCAGAGTGTTATGGAGAGTTTCTGAGAGTGTCAGAGAGTGACAGAGCATTTCAGAGAGTGTCAGATAGTGTCAGAGTTTGATAGAGAGTGTCAGAGAGTGATAGAGAGTGTCTGAGAATGTCAAAGAGTGATAGAGAGTTTCAGAGATTGATAGAGAGTGATTGACAGTGTCAGAGAGTGTCATAGAGTGATGGAGAGTGTCAGAGAGTGTCAGAGAGTGTCAGAGTGTGTCGCAGAGTGTCTGATTGTGTCAGAGAGTGTCAGAGAGTGCTAGAGAGTGTCAGAGAGTGTCATTGAGTGATAGAGAGTGTCAGAGAGTGTCAGAGAGTGATCGAGAGTGATCGAGAGTGTCAGAGAGTGTCAGAGATTGATAGAGAGTGTCAGAGAGTGATATAGAGTGTCAGAGAGTGCTAGAGAGTGTCATTGGGTGTCAGAGAGTGATACGGAGTGTGATAGTGAGTGTCTGAGAGTGTCAGAGTGTGTCAGAGAGTGTCACAGAGTGATGGAGAGTGGTAGAGAGTGGCACAGTGTGTCAGAGAGTGATAGAGAGTGATTGAGTGTGTCTGAGTGTGTCAGAGAGTGTCAGAGAGTGATAGAGAGTTTCTGAGAGTGATAGAGAGTGTCTGAGAGTGTCTGAGAGCATCAAAGAGTGTCAGAGAGTGTCTGAGAGCGTCAGAGAGTTTCAGAGAGTGTCTGAGAGTGTCAGAGAGTGTCTGAGAGCGTCAAAGAGCGTTCGAGTGTGATAGAGGGTGATAGAGAGTGTCTGAGAGTGTCTGAGAGTGACAGAGAGTGTCTGAGAGTGTCAGTGAGAGTCAGAGAGTGATAGAGAGTGTCAGAGAGTGTCAGAGAGTGAAAGAGAGTGTCAGAGAGTGATAGAGAGTGTCTGAGAATGTCAGAGAGTGATAGAGAGTTTCAGAGATTGATAGAGAGTTTCTGATAGTGTCAGAGAGTGACAGAGAGTTTCTGAGAGTGTCAGAGAGTGTCAGAGAGTGTCTGAGAGTGTCAGAGAGTGATAGAGTGTGTCAGAGAGTGTCAGAGAGTGATAGAGAGTGTCAGAGAGTGATAGAGAGTGATAGAGAGTGTCAGAGAGTGTCAGAGAGTGATAGAGAGTGATAGAGAGTGTCAGAGAGTGATAGAGAGCGAAGGAGAGTGTCTGAGAGTGTCAGAGTGCGTCAGAGAGTGTCAGAGAGTGTCAGAGTGAGTCACAGAGTGTCTGAGTGTGTCAGAGAGTGTCAGAGAGTGATAGAGAGTGATAGAGAGTGTCAGAGAGTGATCGAGAGTGATAGAGAGTGTCAGAGAGTGATAGAGAGCGATGGAGAGTGTCTGAGAGTGTCAGAGTGTGTCAGAGAGTGATAGAGAGTGATAGAGAGTGTCAGAGAGTGATAGAGAGTGATTGAGTGTGTCTGAGAGTTTCAGAGAGTGATAGAGATTTTCTGAGAGTGATAGAGAGTGTCTGAGAGTGTCAGAGAGTGTCAGAGAGTGATAGAGAGTGATTGAGTTTATCTGAGTGTGTCAGAGAGTGTCAGAGAGTGATAGAGAGTTTCTGAGAGTGATGGAGAGTGTCCGAGAGTGTCCGAGAGCGTCAAAGACTGTCAGAGAGTGTCTGAGAGCGTCAGAGAGTGTCAGAGAGCGTCAAAGAGCGTTCGAGTGTGATCGAGAGTCATAGAGAGTGTCTGAGAGTGTCTGAGAGTGACAGAGAGTGTCTGAGAGTGTCAGAGAGTGATAGAGAGTGTCAGAGAGTGTCAGACAGTGATAGAGAGTGTCAGAGAGTGGCAGAGAGTGTCTGAGAATGTCAGAGAGTGATATAGGGTGTCAGAGTGTTATGGAGAGTTTCTGAGAGTGTCAGAGAGTGACAGAGCATTTCAGAGAGTGTCAGATAGTGTCAGAGTTTGATAGAGAGTGTCAGAGAGTGATAGAGAGTGTCTGAGAATGTCAAAGAGTGATAGAGAGTTTCAGAGATTGATAGAGAGTGATTGACAGTGTCAGAGAGTGTCATAGAGTGATGGAGAGTGTCAGAGAGTGTCAGAGAGTGTCAGAGATTGATAGAGAGTGTCAGAGAGTGATATAGAGTGTCAGAGAGTGATAGAGAGTGTCATTGGGTGTCAGAGAGTGATACGGAGTGTGATAGTGAGTGTCTGAGAGTGTCAGAGTGTGTCAGAGAGTGTCACAGAGTGATGGAGAGTGGTAGAGATTGGCACAGTGTGTCAGAGAGTGATAGAGAGTGATTGAGTGTGTCTGAGTGTGTCAGAGAGTGTCAGAGAGTGATAGAGAGTTTCTGAGAGTGATAGAGAGTGTCTGAGAGTGTCTGAGAGCGTCAAAGAGTGTCAGAGAGTGTCTGAGAGCGTCAGAGAGTTTCAGAGAGTGTCTGAGAGTGTCAGAGAGTTTCTGAGAGCGTCAAAGAGCGTTCGAGTGTGATAGAGGGTGATAGAGAGTGTCTGAGAGTGTCTGAGAGTGACAGAGAGTGTCTGAGAGTGTCAGTGAGAGTCAGAGAGTGATAGAGAGTGTCAGAGAGTGTCAGAGAGTGAAAGAGAGTGTCAGAGAGTGATAGAGAGTGTCTGAGAATGTCAGAGAGTGATAGAGAGTTTCAGAGATTGATAGAGAGTTTCTGATAGTGTCAGAGAGTGACAGAGAGTTTCTGAGAGTGTCAGAGAGTGTCAGAGAGTGATAGAGAGTGATTGAGAGTGTCAGAGAGTGATAGAGAGTGATACAGAGTGTCAGAGAGTGAATGAGAGTGTCATTGGGTGTCAGAGAGTGATATGGAGAGTGATAGAGATTGTCTGAGAGTGTCAGAGTGTGTCAGAGAGTGTCAGAGAGTGATGTAGAGTGATAGAGAGAGTCACAGAGTGCCATTGAGTGATAGAGTGTGTCAGAGAGTGTCAGAGAATGAAAGAGTTTGATAGAGAGTGTCAGAGTGTCAGAGAGTGATACAGAGTGATAGAGAGTGTCAGAGGATGATAGAGCGTGACAGAGAGTGATAGAGAGCGTCAGAGAGTGTCATAGAGTGATAGAGAGTGTCAGAGTGAGTCAGAGAGTGTCTGAGTGTGTTAGAGAGTATCAGAGAGTGATAGAGAGTGACAGAGAGTGTCAGAGAGTGTCAGAGAGTGATAGTGAGGGATAGAGAGTGTCAGAGAGTGTCAGAGAGTGATAGAGAGTGTCAGAGAGTGATAGAGAGTGTCAGAGAGTGTCAGAGAGTGTCAGAGAGTGATAAAGAGTGATAGAGATTTTCAGATTGTGTCATTGAGTGATAGAGAGTGTCAGAGAGTGATAGAGAGTGTCTGAGAGTTTCAGAGAGTGTCAGAGTGTGTCAGAGAGTGATGGAGAGTGTTAGAGAGTGTCAGAGAGTGTCAGAGAGTGATAGAGAGTGATTGAGTGTGTCTGAGTGTGTCAGAGAGTGTCAGAGAGTGATAGAGAGTTTCTGAGAGTGTCTGAGTTTGTCTGAGAGCATCAAAGAGTGTCAGAGAGTGCCTGAGAGTGTCAGAGAGTGTCAGAGAGTGTCAGAGAGTGTCTGAGAGCGTCAGAGAGTGTCAGAGAGCGTCAAAGAGCGTTCGAGTGTGATAGAGAGTGATAGAGAGTGTCTGAGAGTGTCTGAGTGTTACAGAGAGTGTCTGAGAGTGACAGTGAGTGTCAGAGAGTGATAGAGAGTGTCAGAGAGTGTCAGAGAGTGAAAGAGAGTGTCAAAGATTGATAGAGAGTGTCTCAGAATGTCAGAGAGTGATAGAGAGTGTCAGAGTATTATAGAGAGTTTCCGAGAGTGTCAGAGAGTGACAGAGAGTTTCTGAGAGTGTCAGAGAGTGATAGAGAGTGATAGAGATTTTCTGAGAGTGTCAAAGAGTGATAGAGAATGATAGAGAGTGTCAGAGAGTGATAGAGAGTGATTGAGTGTGTCTGAGTGTGTCAGAGTGTGTCAGAGAGTGATAGAGAGTGTCTGAGAGTGTCAGAGAGTGTCAGAGAGCGTCAAAGAGCGTTCGAGTTTGATAGAGAGTGATAGAGAGTGTCTGAGAGTGTCTGAGAGTGACAGAGAGTGCCTGAGAGTGTCAGTGAGTGTCAGAGAGTGATAGAGAGTGTCAGAGAGTGTCAGAGAGTGAAAGAGAGTGTCAGAGAGTGATAGAGAGTGTCTCAGAATGTCAGAGAGTGATAGAGAGTGTCAGAGAGTGTCAGAGAGTGTCAGAGAGTGATAGAGAGAGATAGAGAGTGTCTGAGAGTGTCTGAGAGTGTCAGTGAGTGTCAGAGTGTCAGAGAGCGATAGAGAGTGTCTGAGAGTGTCTGAGAGTGACAGAGAGTGACAGAGAGTGACAGAGAGTGTCTGAGAGTGTCAGTGAGTGTCAGAGAGTGATAGAGAGTGTCTGAGAGTGTCAGAGAGTGATAGAGAGTGATAGAGATTTTCTGAGAGTGTCAAAGAGTGATAGAGAATGATAGAGAGTGTCAGAGAGTTGTAGAGAGTGATTGAGTGTGTCTGAGTGTGTCAGAGTGTGTCAGAGTGTGTCAGAGAGTGATAGAGAGTTTCTGAGAGTGATAGAGAGTGTCTGAGAGAGTCTGAGAGCATCAAAGAGTGTCAGAGAGTGTCTGAGAGCGTCAGAGAGTGTCAGAGAGTGTCTGAGAGTGTCAGAGAGTGTCTGAGAGCATCTGAGAGCGTCAAAGAGCGTTCGAGTGTGATAGAGGGTGATAGTGAGTGTCTGAGAGTGTCTGAGAGTGACAGAGAGTGTCTGAGAGTGTCAGTGAGAGTCAGAGAGTGATAGAGAGTGTCAGAGAGTGTCAGAGACTGATAGAGAGTGTCAGAGAGTGATAGAGAGTGTCAGAGAGTGATAGAGAGTGATATAGAGTGTCAGAGAGTGAATGAGAGTGTCATTGGGTGCCAGAGAGTGATACGGAGTGTGATAGAGATTGTCTGAGAGTGTCAGATTGTGTCAGAGAGTGATGGAGAATGATAGAGAGAGTCACAGAGTGCCATTGAGTGATAGAGAGTGTCAGAGTGTGAACGAGTTTGATAGAGAGTGTCAGAGACTGTCAGAGAGTGATAGAGAGTGATAGAGAGTGTCAGAGGGTGATAGAGCGTGTCATAGAGTGATAGAGAGCGTCAGAGAGTGTCAGAGAGTGTCAGAGAGTGATAAAGAGTGATAGAGATTTTCAGAGAGTGTCATTGAGTGATAGAGAGTGTCAGAGAGTGATAGAGAGTGATAGAGAGTGTCTGAGAGTGTCAGAGGGTGATCGAGAGTGATAGAGAGGGATAGAGAGTGTCAGAGAGTGTCAGAGAGTGATAGCGAGTGTCAGAGAGTGATAGAGAGTGTCAGAGAGTGTCAGAGAGTGATAAAGAGTGATAGAGATTTTCAGAGAGTGTCATTGAGTGATAGAGAATGTCAGAGAGTGATAGAGGGTGATAGAGAGTGTCTGAGAGTGTCAGAGAGTGTCAGAGTGTGTCAGAGAGTGATAGAGAGTGTTAGAGAGTGTCAGAGAGTGATAGAGAGTGATTGAGTGTGTCTGAGTGTGTCAGAGAGTGTCAGAGAGTGATAGAGAGTTTCTGAGAGTGTCTGAGTTTGTCTGAGTGCGTCAAAGATTGTCAGAGAGTGTCTGAGAGCGTCAGAGAGTGTCAGAGAGTGTCTGAGAGCGTCAGAGAGTGTCAGAGAGCATCAAAGAGCGTTCGACTATGATAGAGAGTGATAGAGAGTGTCTGAGAGTGTCTGAGAGTGACAGAGAGTGTCTGAGAGTGACAGTGAGTGTCAGAGAGTGATAGAGAGTGTCAGAGAGTGTCAGAGAGTGAAAGAGAGTGTCAGAGAGTGTCATTGAGTGATAGAGAGTGTCAGAGAGTGTCAGAGAGTGATCGAGAGTGATAGAGAGTGGCACAGTGTGTCAGAGAGTGATAGAGAGTGATTGAGTGTGTCTGAGTGTGTCAGAGAGTGTCAGAGAGTGATAGAGAGTTTCTGAGAGTGATAGAGTGTGTCAGAGAGTGTCAGAGAGTGATTGAGTGTGTCTGAGTGTGTCAGAGAGTGTCAGAGAGTGTCAGAGAGTGTCAGAGAGTGATAGTGAGGGATAGAGAGTGTCAGAGAGTGTCAGAGAGTGATAGAGAGTGTCAGAGAGTGATAGAGAGTGTCAGAGAGTGTCAGAGAGTGTCAGAGAGTGATAAAGAGTGATAGAGATTTTCAGATTGTGTCATTGAGTGATAGAGAGTGTCAGAGAGTGATAGAGAGTGTCTGAGAGTTTCAGAGAGTGTCAGAGTGTATCAGAGAGTGATGGAGAGTGTTAGAGAGTGTCAGAGAGTGTCAGAGAGTGATAGAGAGTGATTGAGTGTGTCTGAGTGTGTCAGAGAGTGTCAGAGAGTGATAGAGAGTTTCTGAGAGTGTCTGAGTTTGTCTGAGAGCATCAAAGAGTGTCAGAGAGTGCCTGAGAGTGTCAGAGAGTGTCAGAGAGTGTCAGAGAGTGTCTGAGAGCGTCAGAGAGTGTCAGAGAGCGTCAAAGAGCGTTCGAGTGTGATAGAGAGTGATAGAGAGTGTCTGAGAGTGTCTGAGTGTTACAGAGAGTGTCTGAGAGTGACAGTGAGTGTCAGAGAGTGATAGAGAGTGTCAGAGAGTGTCAGAGAGTGAAAGAGAGTGTCAAAGATTGATAGAGAGTGTCTCAGAATGTCAGAGAGTGATAGAGAGTGTCAGAGTATTATAGAGAGTTTCCGAGAGTGTCAGAGAGTGACAGAGAGTTTCTGAGAGTGTCAGAGAGTGATAGAGAGTGATAGAGATTTTCTGAGAGTGTCAAAGAGTGATAGAGAATGATAGAGAGTGTCAGAGAGTGATAGAGAGTGATTGAGTGTGTCTGAGTGTGTCAGAGTGTGTCAGAGAGTGATAGAGAGTGTCTGAGAGTGTCAGAGAGTGTCAGAGAGCGTCAAAGAGCGTTCGAGTTTGATAGAGAGTGATAGAGAGTGTCTGAGAGTGTCTGAGAGTGACAGAGAGTGCCTGAGAGTGTCAGTGAGTGTCAGAGAGTGATAGAGAGTGTCAGAGAGTGTCAGAGAGTGAAAGAGAGTGTCAGAGAGTGATAGAGAGTGTCTCAGAATGTCAGAGAGTGATAGAGAGTGTCAGAGAGTGTCAGAGAGTGTCAGAGAGTGATAGAGAGAGATAGAGAGTGTCTGAGAGTGTCTGAGAGTGTCAGTGAGTGTCAGAGTGTCAGAGAGCGATAGAGAGTGTCTGAGAGTGTCTGAGAGTGACAGAGAGTGACAGAGAGTGACAGAGAGTGTCTGAGAGTGTCAGTGAGTGTCAGAGAGTGATAGAGAGTGTCTGAGAGTGTCAGAGAGTGATAGAGAGTGATAGAGATTTTCTGAGAGTGTCAAAGAGTGATAGAGAATGATAGAGAGTGTCAGAGAGTTGTAGAGAGTGATTGAGTGTGTCTGAGTGTGTCAGAGTGTGTCAGAGTGTGTCAGAGAGTGATAGAGAGTTTCTGAGAGTGATAGAGAGTGTCTGAGAGAGTCTGAGAGCATCAAAGAGTGTCAGAGAGTGTCTGAGAGCGTCAGAGAGTGTCAGAGAGTGTCTGAGAGTGTCAGAGAGTATCTGAGAGCGTCTGAGAGCGTCAAAGAGCGTTCGAGTGTGATAGAGGGTGATAGTGAGTGTCTGAGAGTGTCTGAGAGTGACAGAGAGTGTCTGAGAGTGTCAGTGAGAGTCAGAGAGTGATAGAGAGTGTCAGAGAGTGTCAGAGACTGATAGAGAGTGTCAGAGAGTGATAGAGAGTGTCAGAGAGTGATAGAGAGTGATATAGAGTGTCAGAGAGTGAATGAGAGTGTCATTGGGTGCCAGAGAGTGATACGGAGTGTGATAGAGATTGTCTGAGAGTGTCAGATTGTGTCAGAGAGTGATGGAGAATGATAGAGAGAGTCACAGAGTGCCATTGAGTGATAGAGAGTGTCAGAGTGTGAACGAGTTTGATAGAGAGTGTCAGAGACTGTCAGAGAGTGATAGAGAGTGATAGAGAGTGTCAGAGGGTGATAGAGCGTGTCATAGAGTGATAGAGAGCGTCAGAGAGTGTCAGAGAGTGTCAGAGAGTGATAAAGAGTGATAGAGATTTTCAGAGAGTGTCATTGAGTGATAGAGAGTGTCAGAGAGTGATAGAGAGTGATAGAGAGTGTCTGAGAGTGTCAGAGGGTGATCGAGAGTGATAGAGAGGGATAGAGAGTGTCAGAGAGTGTCAGAGAGTGATAGCGAGTGTCAGAGAGTGATAGAGAGTGTCAGAGAGTGTCAGAGAGTGATAAAGAGTGATAGAGATTTTCAGAGAGTGTCATTGAGTGATAGAGAATGTCAGAGAGTGATAGAGGGTGATAGAGAGTGTCTGAGAGTGTCAGAGAGTGTCAGAGTGTGTCAGAGAGTGATAGAGAGTGTTAGAGAGTGTCAGAGAGTGATAGAGAGTGATTGAGTGTGTCTGAGTGTGTCAGAGAGTGTCAGAGAGTGATAGAGAGTTTCTGAGAGTGTCTGAGTTTGTCTGAGTGCGTCAAAGATTGTCAGAGAGTGTCTGAGAGCGTCAGAGAGTGTCAGAGAGTGTCTGAGAGCGTCAGAGAGTGTCAGAGAGCATCAAAGAGCGTTCGAGTATGATAGAGAGTGATAGAGAGTGTCTGAGAGTGTCTGAGAGTGACAGAGAGTGTCTGAGAGTGACAGTGAGTGTCAGAGAGTGATAGAGAGTGTCAGAGAGTGTCAGAGAGTGAAAGAGAGTGTCAGAGAGTGTCATTGAGTGATAGAGAGTGTCAGAGAGTGTCAGAGAGTGATCGAGAGTGATAGAGAGTGGCACAGTGTGTCAGAGAGTGATAGAGAGTGATTGAGTGTGTCTGAGTGTGTCAGAGAGTGTCAGAGAGTGATAGAGAGTTTCTGAGAGTGATAGAGAGTGTCTGAGAGTGTCTGAGAGCGTCAAAGAGTGTCAGAGAGTGTCTGAGAGCGTCAGAGAGTTTCAGAGAGTGTCTGAGAGTGTCAGAGAGTGTCTGAGAGCGTCAAAGAGCGTTCGAGTGTGATAGAGGGTGATAGAGAGTGTCTGAGAGTGTCTGAGAGTGTCAGTGAGAGTCAGAGAGTGATAGAGAGTGTCAGAGAGTGTCAGAGAGTGAAAGAGATTGTCAGAGAGTGATAGAGAGTGTCTGAGAATGTCAGAGAGTGATAGAGAGTTTCAGAGATTGATAGAGAGTTTCTGATAGTATCAGAGAGTGACAGAGAGTTTCTGAGAGTGTCAGAGAGTGTCAGAGAGTGTCTGAGAGTGTCAGAGAGTGATAGAGTGTGTCAGAGAGTGTCAGAGAGTGATAGAGAGTGTCAGAGAGTGATAGAGAGTGATAGAGAGTGTCAGAGAGTGTCAGAGAGTGATAGAGAGTGATAGAGAGTGTCAGAGAGTGATAGAGAGCGAAGGAGAGTGTCTGAGAGTGTCAGAGTGTGTCAGAGAGTGTCAGAGAGTGTCAGAGTGAGTCACAGAGTGTCTGAGTGTGTCAGAGAGTGTCAGAGAGTGATAGAGAGTGATAGAGAGTGTCAGAGAGTGTCAGAGAGTGATAGAGAGTGATAGAGAGTGTCAGAGAGTGATAGAGAGCGATGGAGAGTGTCTGAGAGTGTCAGAGTGTGTCAGAGAGTGATAGAGAGTGATAGAGAGTGATAGAGAGTGTCAGAGAGTGATAGAGAGTGATTGAGTGTGTCTGAGAGTTTCAGAGAGTGATAGAGATTTTCTGAGAGTGATAGAGAGTGTCTGAGAGTGTCAGAGAGTGTCAGAGAGTGATAGAGAGTGATTGAGTGTATCTGAGTGTGTCAGAGAGTGTCAGAGAGTGATAGAGTGTTTCTGAGAGTGTTGGAGAGTGTCTGAGAGTGTCCGAGAGCGTCAAAGACTGTCAGAGAGTGTCTGAGAATGTCAAAGAGTGATAGAGAGTTTCAGAGATTGATAGAGAGTGATTGACAGTGTCAGAGAGTGTCATAGAGTGATGGAGAGTGTCAGAGAGTGTCAGAGAGTGTCAGAGAGTGTCGCAGAGTGTCTGATTGTGTCAGAGAGTGTCAGAGAGTGCTAGAGAGTGTCACAGAGTGTCATTGAGTGATAGAGAGTGTCAGAGAGTGTCAGAGAGTGATCGAGAGTGATAGAGAGTGTCAGAGAGTGTCAGAGATTGATAGAGAGTGTCAGAGAGTGATATAGAGTGTCAGAGAGTGATAGAGAGTGTCATTGGGTGTCAGAGAGTGATACGGAGTGTGATAGTGAGTGTCTGAGTGTGTCAGAGTGTGTCAGAGAGTGTCACAGAGTGATGGAGAGTGGTAGAGAGTGGCACAGTGTGTCAGAGAGTGATAGAGAGTGATTGAGTGTGTCTGAGTGTGTCAGAGAGTGTCAGAGAGTGATAGAGAGTTTCTGAGAGTGATAGAGAGTGTCTGAGAGTGTCTGAGAGCGTCAAAGAGTGTCAGAGAGTGTCTGAGAGCGTCAGAGAGTTTCAGAGAGTGTCTGAGAGTGTCAGAGAGTGTCTGAGAGCGTCAAAGAGCGTTCGAGTGTGATAGAGGGTGATAGAGAGTGTCTGAGAGTGTCTGAGAGTGACAGAGAGTGTCTGAGAGTGTCAGTGAGAGTCAGAGAGTGATAGAGAGTGTCAGAGAGTGTCAGAGAGTGAAAGAGAGTGTCAGAGAGTGATAGAGAGTGTCTGAGAATGTCAGAGAGTGATAGAGAGTTTCAGAGATTGATAGAGAGTTTCTGATAGTGTCAGAGAGTGACAGAGAGTTTCTGAGAGTGTCAGAGAGTGTCAGAGAGTGATAGAGAGTGATTGAGAGTGTCAGAGAGTGATAGAGAGTGATACAGAGTGTCAGAGAGTGAATGAGAGTGTCATTGGGTGTCAGAGAGTGATATGGAGAGTGATAGAGATTGTCTGAGAGTGTCTGAGTGTGTCAGAGAGTGTCAGAGAGTGATGGAGAGTGTCAGAGTGAGTCAGAGAGTGTCTGAGTGTGTCAGAGAGTATCAGAGAGTGATAGAGAGTGATAGAGAGTGTCAGAGAGTGTCATAGAGAGATAGAGAGTGTCAGAGTGAGTCAGAGAGTGTCTGAGTGTGTCAGAGAGTATCAGAGAGTGATAGAGAGTGATAGAGAGTGTCAGAGAGTGTCAGAGAGTGATAGAGAGGGATAGAGAGTGTCAGAGAGTGTCAGAGAGTGATAGAGAGTGTCAGAGAGTGATAGAGAGTGTCAGAGAGTGTCAGAGAGTGATAAAGAGTGATAGAGATTTTCAGATTGTGTCATTGAGTGATAGAGAGTGTCAGAGAGTGATAGAGAGTGATAGAGAGTGTCTGAGAGTGTCAGAGAGTGTCAGAGAGTGTCAGAGTGTGTCAGAGAGTGATGGAGAGTGTTAGAGAGTGTCAGAGAGTGTCAGAGAGTGATAGAGAGTGATTGAGTGTGTCTGAGTGTGTCAGAGAGTGTCAGAGAGTGATAGAGAGTTTCTGAGAGTGTCTGAGTTTGTCTGAGAGCATCAAAGAGTGTCAGGGAGTGTCTGAGAGTGTCAGAGAGTGTCAGAGAGTGTCTGAGAGCGTCAGAGAGTGTCAGAGAGCGTCAAAGAGCGTTCGAGTGTGATAGAGAGTGATAGAGAGTGTCTGAGAGTGTCAGAGAGTGTCAGAGAGTGATAGAGAGTGATAGAGAGTGTCAGAGAGTGTCAGAGAGTGAAAGAGAGTGTCAAAGATTGATAGAGAGTGTCTCAGAATGTCAGAGAGTGATAGAGAGTGTCAGAGTATTATAGAGAGTTTCTGAGAGTGTCAGAGAGTGACAGAGAGTTTCTGAGAGTGTCAGAGAGTGTCAGAGAGTGATAGAGAGTGTCTGAGAGTGTCAGTGAGTGTCAGAGTGTGTGAGAGTGTCAGAGAGCGATAGAGAGTGTCTGAGAGTGTCTGAGAGTGACAGAGAGTGATAGAGAGTGTCTGAGAGTGTCAGTGACTGTCAGAGAGTGATAGAGATTTTCTGAGAGTGATAGAGAGTGTCTGAGAGTGTCAGAGAGTGTCAGAGAGTGATAGAGAGTGATTGAGTTTATCTGAGTGTGTCAGAGAGTGTCAGAGAGTGATAGAGAGTTTCTGAGAGTGATGGAGAGTGTCCGAGAGTGTCCGAGAGCGTCAAAGACTGTCAGAGAGTGTCTGAGAGCGTCAGAGAGTGTCAGAGAGCGTCAAAGAGCGTTCGATTGTGATCGAGAGTCATAGAGAGTGTCTGAGAGTGTCTGAGAGTGACAGAGAGTGTCTGAGAGTGTCAGAGAGTGATAGAGAGTGTCAGAGAGTGTCAGAAAGTGATAGAGAGTGTCAGAGAGTGGCAGAGAGTGTCTGAGAATGTCAGAGAGTGATATAGGGTGTCAGAGTGTTATGGAGAGTTTCTGAAAGTGTCAGAGAGTGACAGAGCATTTCAGAGAGTGTCAGATAGTGTCAGAGTTTGATAGAGAGTGTCAGAGAGTGATAGAGAGTGTCTGAGAATGTCAAAGAGTGATAGAGAGTTTCAGAGATTGATAGAGAGTGATTGACAGTGTCAGAGAGTGTCATAGAGTGATGGAGAGTGTCAGAGAGTGTCAGAGATTGATAGAGAGTGTCAGAGAGTGATATAGAGTGTCAGAGAGTGATAGAGAGTGTCATTGGGTGTCAGAGAGTGATACGGAGTGTGATAGTGAGTGTCTGAGAGTGTCAGAGTGTGTCAGAGAGTGTCACAGAGTGATGGAGAGTGGTAGAGATTGGCACAGTGTGTCAGAGAGTGATAGAGAGTGATTGAGTGTGTCTGAGTGTGTCAGAGAGTGTCAGAGAGTGATAGAGAGTTTCTGAGAGTGATAGAGAGTGTCTGAGAGTGTCTGAGAGCGTCAAAGAGTGTCAGAGAGTGTCTGAGAGCGTCAGAGAGTTTCAGAGAGTGTCTGAGAGTGTCAGAGAGTTTCTGAGAGCGTCAAAGAGCGTTCGAGTGTGATAGAGGGTGATAGAGAGTGTCTGAGAGTGTCTGAGAGTGACAGAGAGTGTCTGAGAGTGTCAGTGAGAGTCAGAGAGTGATAGAGAGTGTCAGAGAGTGTCAGAGAGTGAAAGAGAGTGTCAGAGAGTGATAGAGAGTGTCTGAGAATGTCAGAGAGTGATAGAGAGTTTCAGAGATTGATAGAGAGTTTCTGATAGTGTCAGAGAGTGACAGAGAGTTTCTGAGAGTGTCAGAGAGTGTCAGAGAGTGATAGAGAGTGATTGAGAGTGTCAGAGAGTGATAGAGAGTGATACAGAGTGTCAGAGAGTGAATGAGAGTGTCATTGGGTGTCAGAGAGTGATATGGAGAGTGATAGAGATTGTCTGAGAGTGTCAGAGTGTGTCAGAGAGTGTCAGAGAGTGATGGAGAGTGATAGAGAGAGTCACAGAGTGCCATTGAGTGATAGAGTGTGTCAGAGAGTGTCAGAGAATGAAAGAGTTTGATAGAGAGTGTCAGAGTGTCAGAGAGTGATAGAGAGTGATAGAGAGTGTCAGAGGATGATAGAGCGTGTCATAGAGTGATAGAGAGTGTCAGAGTGAGTCAGAGAGTGTCTGAGTGTGTTAGAGAGTATCAGAGAGTGATAGAGAGTGACAGAGAGTGTCAGAGAGTGTCAGAGAGTGATAGTGAGGGATAGAGAGTGTCAGAGAGTGTTAGAGAGTGATAGAGAGTGTCAGAGAGTGATAGAGAGTGTCAGAGAGTGTCAGAGAGTGTCAGAGAGTGATAAAGAGTGATAGAGATTTTCAGATTGTGTCATTGAGTGATAGAGAGTGTCAGAGAGTGATAGAGAGTGATAGAGAGTGTCTGAGAGTGTCAGAGAGTGTCAGAGTGTGTCAGAGAGTGATGGAGAGTATTAGAGAGTGTCAGAGAGTGTCAGAGAGTGATAGAGAGTGATTGAGTGTGTCTGAGTGTGTCAGAGAGTGTCAGAGAGTGATAGAGAGTTTCTGAGAGTGTCTGAGTTTGTCTGAGAGCATCAAAGAGTGTCAGAGAGTGTCTGAGAGTGTCAGAGAGTGTCAGAGAGTGTCAGAGAGTGTCTGAGAGCGTCAGAGAGTGTCAGAGAGCGTCAAAGAGCGTTCGAGTGTGATAGAGAGTGATAGAGAGTGTCTGAGAGTGTCTGAGTGTGACAGAGAGTGTCTGAGAGTGTCAGTGAGTGTCAGAGAGTGATAGAGAGTGTCAGAGAGTGTCAGAGAGTGAAAGAGAGTGTCAAAGATTGATAGAGAGTGTCTCAGAATGTCAGAGAGTGATAGAGAGTGTCAGAGTATTATAGAGAGTTTCCGAGAGTGTCAGAGAGTGACAGAGAGTTTCTGAGAGTGTCAGAGAGTGTCAGAGAGTGATAGAGAGTGTGTGAGAGTGTCAGAGAGCGATAGAGAGTGTCTGAGAGTGTCTGAGAGTGACAGAGAGTGACAGAGAGTGTCTGAGAGTGTCAGTGACTGTCAGAGAGTGATAGAGAGTGTCTGAGAGTGTCAGAGAGTGATAGAGAGTTATAGAGAGTGACAGAGATTTTCTGAGAGTGTCAAAGAGTGATAGAGAATGATAGAGAGTGTCAGAGAGTGATAGAGAGTGATTGAGTGTGTCTGAGTGTGTCAGAGTGTGTCAGAGAGTGATAGAGAGCGTCTGAGAGTGTCAGAGAGTGTCAGAGAGCGTCAAAGAGCGTTCGAGTTTGATAGAGAGTGATAGAGAGTGTCTGAGAGTGTCTGAGAGTGACAGAGAGTGCCTGAGAGAGTCAGTGAGTGTCAGAGAGTGATAGAGAGTGTCAGAGAGTGTCAGAGAGTGAAAGAGAGTGTCAGAGAGTGATAGAGAGTGTCTCAGAATGTCAGAGAGTGATAGAGAGTGTCAGAGAGTGTCAGAGAGTGTCAGAGAGTGATAGAGAGAGATAGAGAGTGTCTGAGAGTGTCTGAGAGTGTCAGTGAGTGTCAGAGTGTCAGAGAGCGATAGAGAGTGTCTGAGAGTGTCTGAGAGTGACAGAGAGTGACAGAGAGTGACAGAGAGTGTCTGAGAGTGTCAGTGAGTGTCAGAGAGTGATAGAGAGTGTCTGAGAGTGTCAGAGAGTGATAGAGAGTGATAGAGATTTTCTGAGAGTGTCAAAGAGTGATAGAGAATGATAGAGAGTGTCAGAGAGTTGTAGAGAGTGATTGAGTGTGTCTGAGTGTGTCAGAGTGTGTCAGAGTGTGTCAGAGAGTGATAGAGAGTTTCTGAGAGTGATAGAGAGTGTCTGAGAGAGTCTGAGAGCATCAAAGAGTGTCAGAGAGTGTCTGAGAGCGTCAGAGAGTGTCAGAGAGTGTCTGAGAGTGTCAGAGAGTGTCTGAGAGCATCTGAGAGCGTCAAAGAGCGTTCGAGTGTGATAGAGGGTGATAGTGAGTGTCTGAGAGTGTCTGAGAGTGACAGAGAGTGTCTGAGAGTGTCAGTGAGAGTCAGAGAGTGATAGAGAGTGTCAGAGAGTGTCAGAGAGTGATAGAGAGTGTCAGAGAGTGATAGAGAGTGTCAGAGAGTGATAGAGAGTGATATAGAGTGTCAGAGAGTGAATGAGAGTGTCATTGGGTGCCAGAGAGTGATACGGAGTGTGATAGAGATTGTCTGAGAGTGTCAGATTGTGTCAGAGAGTGATGGAGAGTGATAGAGAGAGTCACAGAGTGCCATTGAGTGATAGAGAGTGTCAGAGTGTGAACGAGTTTGATAGAGAGTGTCAGAGACTGTCAGAGAGTGATAGAGAGTGATAGAGAGTGTCAGAGGGTGATAGAGCGTGTCATAGAGTGATAGAGAGCGTCAGAGAGTGTCAGAGAGTGTCAGAGAGTGATAAAGAGTGATAGAGATTTTCAGAGAGTGTCATTGAGTGATAGAGAGTGTCAGAGAGTGATAGAGAGTGATAGAGAGTGTCTGAGAGTGTCAGAGGGTGATCGAGAGTGATAGAGAGGGATAGAGAGTGTCAGAGAGTGTCAGAGAGTGATAGAGAGTGTCAGAGAGTGATAGAGAGTGTCAGAGAGTGTCAGAGAGTGATAAAGAGTGATAGAGATTTTCAGAGAGTGTCATTGAGTGATAGAGAATGTCAGAGAGTGATAGAGAGTGATAGAGAGTGTCTGAGAGTGTCAGAGAGTGTCAGAGTGTGTCAGAGAGTGATAGAGAGTGTTAGAGAGTGTCAGAGAGTGATAGAGAGTGATTGAGTGTGTCTGAGTGTGTCAGAGAGTGTCAGAGAGTGATAGAGAGTTTCTGAGAGTGTCTGAGTTTGTCTGAGTGCGTCAAAGATTGTCAGAGAGTGTCTGAGAGCGTCAGAGAGTGTCAGAGAGTGTCTGAGAGCGTCAGAGAGTGTCAGAGAGCATCAAAGAGCGTTCGAGTGTGATAGAGAGTGATAGAGAGTGTCTGAGAGTGTCTGAGAGTGACAGAGAGTGTCTGAGAGTGACAGTGAGTGTCAGAGAGTGATAGAGAGTGTCAGAGAGTGTCAGAGAGTGAAAGAGAGTGTCAGAGAGTGTCATTGAGTGATAGAGAGTGTCAGAGAGTGTCAGAGAGTGATCGAGAGTGATAGAGAGTGTCAGAGAGTGTCAGAGATTGATAGAGAGTGTCAGAGAGTGATATAGAGTGTCAGAGAGTGCTAGAGAGGGTCATTGGGTGTCAGAGAGTGATACGGAGTGTGATAGTGAGTGTCTGAGAGTGTCAGAGTGTGTCAGAGAGTGTCACAGAGTGATGGAGAGTGGTAGAGAGTGGCACAGTGTGTCAGAGAGTGATAGAGAGTGATTGAGTGTGTCTGAGTGTGTCAGAGAGTGTCAGAGAGTGATAGAGAGTGATAGAGAGTGTCAGAGAGTGTCATAGAGTGATAGAGAGTGTCAGAGTGAGTCAGAGAGTGTCTGAGTGTGTCAGAGAGTATCAGAGAGTGATAGAGAGTGATAGAGAGTGTCAGAGAGTGTCAGAGAGTGATAGAGAGGGATAGAGAGTGTCAGAGAGTGTCAGAGAGTGATGGAGAGTGATAGAGAGAGTCACAGAGTGCCATTGAGTGATAGAGAGTGTCAGAGTGTGAACGAGTTTGATAGAGAGTGTCAGAGACTGTCAGAGAGTGATAGAGAGTGATAGAGAGTGTCAGAGGGTGATAGAGCGTGTCATAGAGTGATAGAGAGCGTCAGAGAGTGTCAGAGAGTGTCAGAGAGTGATAAAGAGTGATAGAGATTTTCAGAGAGTGTCATTGAGTGATAGAGAGTGTCAGAGAGTGATAGAGAGTGATAGAGAGTGTCTGAGAGTGTCAGAGGGTGATCGAGAGTGATAGAGAGGGATAGAGAGTGTCAGAGAGTGTCAGAGAGTGATAGAGAGTGTCAGAGAGTGATAGAGAGTGTCAGAGAGTGTCAGAGAGTGATAAAGAGTGATAGAGATTTTCAGAGAGTGTCATTGAGTGATAGAGAATGTCAGAGAGTGATAGAGAGTGTCTGAGAGTGTCAGAGAGTGTCAGAGTGTGTCAGAGAGTGATAGAGAGTGTTAGAGAGTGTCAGAGAGTGATAGAGAGTGATTGAGTGTGTCTGAGTGTGTCAGAGAGTGTCAGAGAGTGATAGAGAGTTTCTGAGAGTGTCTGAGTTTGTCTGAGTGCGTCAAAGATTGTCAGAGAGTGTCTGAGAGCGTCAGAGAGTGTCAGAGAGTGTCTGAGAGCGTCAGAGAGTGTCAGAGAGCATCAAAGAGCGTTCGAGTGTGATAGAGAGTGATAGAGAGTGTCTGAGAGTGTCTGAGAGTGACAGAGAGTGTCTGAGAGTGACAGTGAGTGTCAGAGAGTGATAGAGAGTGTCAGAGAGTGTCAGAGAGTGAAAGAGAGTGTCAGAGAGTGTCATTGAGTGATAGAGAGTGTCAGAGAGTGTCAGAGAGTGATCGAGAGTGATAGAGAGTGTCAGAGAGTGTCAGAGATTGATAGAGAGTGTCAGAGAGTGATATAGAGTGTCAGAGAGTGATAGAGAGTGTCATTGGGTGTCAGAGAGTGATACGGAGTGTGATAGTGAGTGTCTGAGAGTGTCAGAGTGTGTCAGAGAGTGTCACAGAGTGATGGAGAGTGGTAGAGAGTGGCACAGTGTGTCAGAGAGTGATAGAGAGTGATTGAGTGTGTCTGAGTGTGTCAGAGAGTGTCAGAGAGTGATAGAGAGTTTCTGAGAGTGATAGAGAGTGTCTGAGAGTGTCTGAGAGCATCAAAGAGTGTCAGAGAGTGTCTGAGAGCGTCAGAGAGTTTCAGAGAGTGTCTGAGAGTGTCAGAGAGTGTCTGAGAGCGTCAAAGAGCGTTCGAGTGTGATAGAGGGTGATAGAGAGTGTCTGAGAGTGTCTGAGAGTGACAGAGAGTGTCTGAGAGTGTCAGTGAGAGTCAGAGAGTGATAGAGAGTGTCAGAGAGTGTCAGAGAGTGAAAGAGATTGTCAGAGAGTGATAGAGAGTGTCTGAGAATGTCAGAGAGTGATAGAGAGTTTCAGAGATTGATAGAGAGTTTCTGATAGTATCAGAGAGTGACAGAGAGTTTCTGAGAGTGTCAGAGAGTGTCAGAGAGTGTCTGAGAGTGTCAGAGAGTGATAGAGTGTGTCAGAGAGTGTCAGAGAGTGATAGAGAGTGTCAGAGAGTGATAGAGAGTGATAGAGAGTGTCAGAGAGTGTCAGAGAGTGATAGAGAGTGATAGAGAGTGTCAGAGAGTGATAGAGAGCGAAGGAGAGTGTCTGAGAGTGTCAGAGTGTGTCAGAGAGTGTCAGAGAGTGTCAGAGTGAGTCACAGAGTGTCTGAGTGTGTCAGAGAGTGTCAGAGAGTGATAGAGAGTGATAGAGAGTGTCAGAGAGTGTCAGAGAGTGATAGAGAGTGATAGAGAGTGTCAGAGAGTGATAGAGAGCGATGGAGAGTGTCTGAGCGTGTCAGAGTGTGTCAGAGAGTGATAGAGAGTGATAGAGAGTGATAGAGAGTGTCAGAGAGTGATAGAGAGTGATTGAGTGTGTCTGAGAGTTTCAGAGAGTGATAGAGATTTTCTGAGAGTGATAGAGAGTGTCTGAGAGTGTCAGAGAGTGTCAGAGAGTGATAGAGAGTGATTGAGTGTATCTGAGTGTGTCAGAGAGTGTCAGAGAGTGATAGAGTGTTTCTGAGAGTGTTGGAGAGTGTCTGAGAGTGTCCGAGAGCGTCAAAGACTGTCAGAGAGTGTCTGAGAGCGTCAGAGAGTGTCAGAGAGCGTCAAAGAGCGTTCGAGTGTGATCGAGAGTCATAGAGAGTGTCTGAGAGTGTCTGAGAGTGACAGAGAGTGTCTGAGAGTGTCAGGGAGTGTCAGAGAGTGATAGAGAGTGTCAGAGAGTGTCAGACAGTGATAGAGAGTGTCAGAGAGTGGCAGAGAGTGTCTGAGAATGTCAGAGAGTGATATAGGGTGTCAGAGTGTTATGGAGAGTTTCTGAGAGTGTCAGAGAGTGACAGAGCATTTCAGAGAGTGTCAGATAGTGTCAGAGTTTGATAGAGAGTGTCAGAGAGTGATAGAGAGTGTCTGAGAATGTCAAAGAGTGATAGAGAGTTTCAGAGATTGATAGAGAGTGATTGACAGTGTCAGAGAGTGTCATAGAGTGATGGAGAGTGTCAGAGAGTGTCAGAGAGTGTCAGAGAGTGTCGCAGAGTGTCTGATTGTGTCAGAGAGTGTCAGAGAGTGCTAGAGAGTGTCACAGAGTGTCATTGAGTGATAGAGAGTGTCAGAGAGTGTCAGAGAGTGATCGAGAGTGATAGAGAGTGTCAGAGAGTGTCAGAGATTGATAGAGAGTGTCAGAGAGTGATATAGAGTGTCAGAGAGTGATAGAGAGTGTCATTGGGTGTCAGAGAGTGATACGGAGTGTGATAGTGAGTGTCTGAGTGTGTCAGAGTGTGTCAGAGAGTGTCACAGAGTGATGGAGACTGGTAGAGAGTGGCACAGTGTGTCAGAGAGTGATAGAGAGTGATTGAGTGTGTCTGAGTGTGTCAGAGAGTGTCAGAGAGTGATAGAGAGTTTCTGAGAGTGATAGAGAGTGTCTGAGAGTGTCTGAGAGCGTCAAAGAGTGTCAGAGAGTGTCTGAGAGCGTCAGAGAGTTTCAGAGAGTGTCTGAGAGTGTCAGAGAGTGTCTGAGAGCGTCAAAGAGCGTTCGAGTGTGATAGAGGGTGATAGAGAGTGTCTGAGAGTGTCTAGAGTGACAGAGAGTGTCTGAGAGTGTCAGTGAGAGTCAGAGAGTGATAGAGAGTGTCTGAGAATGTCAGAGAGTGAAAGAGAGTGTCAGAGAGTGATAGAGAGTGTCTGAGAATGTCAGAGAGTGATAGAGAGTTTCAGAGATTGATAGAGAGTTTCTGATAGTGTCAGAGAGTGACAGAGAGTTTCTGAGAGTGTCAGAGAGTGTCAGAGAGTGATAGAGAGTGATTGAGAGTGTCAGAGAGTGATAGAGAGTGATACAGAGTGTCAGAGAGTGAATGAGAGTGTCATTGGGTGTCAGAGAGTGATATGGAGAGTGATAGAGATTGTCTGAGAGTGTCTGAGTGTGTCAGAGAGTGTCAGAGAGTGATGGAGAGTGATGGAGAGTGATAGAGAGAGTCACAGAGTGCCATTGAGTGATAGAGTGTGTCAGAGAGTGTCAGAGTGTGAAAGAGTTTGATAGAGAGTGTCAGAGTGTCAGAGAGTGACAGAGAGTGATAGAGAGTGTCAGAGGATGATAGAGCGTGTCAGAGAGTGATAGAGAGCGTCAGAGAGTGTCAGAGAGTGATAGAGAGGGATAGAGAGTGTCAGAGAGTGTCAGAGAGTGATGGAGAGTGATAGAGAGAGTCACAGAGTGCCATTGAGTGATAGAGAGTGTCAGAGTGTGAACGAGTTTGATAGAGAGTGTCAGAGACTGTCAGAGAGTGATAGAGAGTGATAGAGAGTGTCAGAGGGTGATACAGCGTGTCATAGAGTGATAGAGAGCGTCAGAGAGTGTCAGAGAGTGTCAGAGAGTGATAAAGAGTGATAGAGATTTTCAGAGAGTGTCATTGAGTGATAGAGAGTGTCAGAGAGTGATAGAGAGTGATAGAGAGTGTCTGAGAGTGTCAGAGGGTGATCGAGAGTGATAGAGAGGGATAGAGAGTGTCAGAGAGTGTCAGAGAGTGATAGAGAGTGTCAGAGAGTGATAGAGAGTGTCAGAGAGTGTCAGAGAGTGATAAAGAGTGATAGAGATTTTCAGAGAGTGTCATTGAGTGATAGAGAATGTCAGAGAGTGATAGAGAGTGATAGAGAGTGTCTGAGAGTGTCAGAGAGTGTCAGAGTGTGTCAGAGAGTGATAGAGAGTGTTAGAGAGTGTCAGAGAGTGATAGAGAGTGATTGAGTGTGTCTGAGTGTGTCAGAGAGTGTCAGAGAGTGATAGAGAGTTTCTGAGAGTGTCTGAGTTTGTCTGAGTGCGTCAAAGATTGTCAGAGAGTGTCTGAGAGCGTCAGAGAGTGTCAGAGAGTGTCTGAGAGCGTCAGAGAGTGTCAGAGAGCATCAAAGAGCGTTCGAGTGTGATAGAGAGTGATAGAGAGTGTCTGAGAGTGTCTGAGAGTGACAGAGAGTGTCTGAGAGTGACAGTGAGTGTCAGAGAGTGATAGAGAGTGTCAGAGAGTGTCAGAGAGTGAAAGAGAGTGTCAGAGAGTGTCATTGAGTGATAGAGAGTGTCAGAGAGTGTCAGAGAGTGATCGAGAGTGATAGAGAGTGTCAGAGAGTGTCAGAGATTGATAGAGAGTGTCAGAGAGTGATATAGAGTGTCAGAGAGTGCTAGAGAGTGTCATTGGGTGTCAGAGAGTGATACGGAGTGTGATAGTGAGTGTCTGAGAGTGTCAGAGTGTGTCAGAGAGTGTCACAGAGTGATGGAGAGTGGTAGAGAGTGGCACAGTGTGTCAGAGAGTGATAGAGAGTGATTGAGTGTGTCTGAGTGTGTCAGAGAGTGTCAGAGAGTGATAGAGAGTTTCTGAGAGTGATAGAGAGTGTCTGAGTTTGTCTGAGAGCATCAAAGAGTGTCAGAGAGTGTCTGAGAGCGTCAGAGAGTTTCAGAGAGTGTCTGAGAGTGTCAGAGAGTGTCTGAGAGCGTCAAAGAGCGTTCGAGTGTGATAGAGGGTGATAGAGAGTGTCTGAGAGTGTCTGAGAGTGACAGAGAGTGTCTGAGAGTGTCAGTGAGAGTCAGAGAGTGATAGAGAGTGTCAGAGAGTGTCAGAGAGTGAAAGAGATTGTCAGAGAGTGATAGAGAGTGTCTGAGAATGTCAGAGAGTGATAGAGAGTTTCAGAGATTGATAGAGAGTTTCTGATAGTATCAGAGAGTGACAGAGAGTTTCTGAGAGTGTCAGAGAGTGTCAGAGAGTGTCTGAGAGTGTCAGAGAGTGATAGAGTGTGTCAGAGAGTGTCAGAGAGTGATAGAGAGTGTCAGAGAGTGATAGAGAGTGATAGAGAGTGTCAGAGAGTGTCAGAGAGTGATAGAGAGTGATAGAGAGTGTCAGAGAGTGATAGAGAGCGAAGGAGAGTGTCTGAGAGTGTCAGAGTGTGTCAGAGAGTGTCAGAGTGTGAAAGAGTTTGATAGAGAGTGTCAGAGTGTCAGAGAGTGATAGAGAGTGATAGAGAGTGTCAGAGGATGATAGAGCGTGTCAGAGAGTGATAGAGAGCGTCAGAGAGTGTCATAGAGTGATAGAGAGTGTCAGAGTGAGTCAGAGAGTGTCTGAGTGTGTCAGAGAGTATCAGAGAGTGATAGAGAGTGATAGAGAGTGTCAGAGAGTGTCAGAGAGTGATAGAGAGGGATAGAGAGTGTCAGAGAGTGTCAGAGAGTGATGGAGAGTGATAGAGAGAGTCACAGAGTGCCATTGAGTGATAGAGAGTGTCAGAGTGTGAACGAGTTTGATAGAGAGTGTCAGAGACTGTCAGAGAGTGATAGAGAGTGATAGAGAGTGTCAGAGGGTGATAGAGCGTGTCATAGAGTGATAGAGAGCGTCAGAGAGTGTCAGAGAGTGTCAGAGAGTGATAAAGAGTGATAGAGATTTTCAGAGAGTGTCATTGAGTGATAGAGAGCGTCAGAGAGTGATAGAGAGTGATAGAGAGTGTCTGAGAGTGTCAGAGGGTGATCGAGAGTGATAGAGAGGGATAGAGAGTGTCAGAGAGTGTCAGAGAGTGATAGAGAGTGTCAGAGAGTGATAGAGAGTGTCAGAGAGTGTCAGAGAGTGATAAAGAGTGATAGAGATTTTCAGAGAGTGTCATTGAGTGATAGAGAATGTCAGAGAGTGATAGAGAGTGATAGAGAGTGTCTGAGAGTGTCAGAGAGTGTCAGAGTGTGTCAGAGAGTGATAGAGAGTGTTAGAGAGTGTCAGAGAGTGATAGAGAGTGATTGAGTGTGTCTGAGTGAGTCAGAGAGTGTCAGAGAGTGATAGAGAGTTTCTGAGAGTGTCTGAGTTTGTCTGAGTGCGTCAAAGATTGTCAGAGAGTGTCTGAGAGCGTCAGAGAGTGTCAGAGAGTGTCTGAGAGCGTCAGAGAGTGTCAGAGAGCATCAAAGAGCGTTCGAGTGTGATAGAGAGTGATAGAGAGTGTCTGAGAGTGTCTGAGAGTGACAGAGAGTGTCTGAGAGTGACAGTGAGTGTCAGAGAGTGATAGAGAGTGTCAGAGAGTGAAAGAGAGTGTCAGAGAGTGTCATTGAGTGATAGAGAGTGTCAGAGAGTGTCAGAGAGTGATCGAGAGTGATAGAGAGTGTCAGAGAGTGTCAGAGATTGATAGAGAGTGTCAGAGAGTGATATAGAGTGTCAGAGAGTGATAGAGAGTGTCATTGGGTGTCAGAGAGTGATACGGAGTGTGATAGTGAGTGTCTGAGAGTGTCAGAGTGTGTCAGAGAGTGTCACAGAGTGATGGAGAGTGGTAGAGAGTGGCACAGTGTGTCAGAGAGTGATAGAGAGTGATTGAGTGTGTCTGAGTGTGTCAGAGAGTGTCAGAGAGTGATAGAGAGTTTCTGAGAGTGATAGAGAGTGTCTGAGAGTGTCTGAGAGCATCAAAGAGTGTCAGAGAGTGTCTGAGAGCGTCAGAGAGTTTCAGAGAGTGTCTGAGAGTGTCAGAGAGTGTCTGAGAGCGTCAAAGAGCGTTCGAGTGTGATAGAGGGTGATAGAGAGTGTCTGAGAGTGTCTGAGAGTGACAGAGAGTGTCTGAGAGTGTCAGTGAGAGTCAGAGAGTGATAGAGAGTGTCAGAGAGTGTCAGAGAGTGAAAGAGATTGTCAGAGAGTGATAGAGAGTGTCTGAGAATGTCAGAGAGTGATAGAGAGTTTCAGAGATTGATAGAGAGTTTCTGATAGTATCAGAGAGTGACAGAGAGTTTCTGAGAGTGTCAGAGAGTGTCAGAGAGTGTCTGAGAGTGTCAGAGAGTGATAGAGTGTGTCAGAGAGTGTCAGAGAGTGATAGAGAGTGTCAGAGAGTGATAGAGAGTGATAGAGAGTGTCAGAGAGTGTCAGAGAGTGATAGAGAGTGATAGAGAGTGTCAGAGAGTGATAGAGAGCGAAGGAGAGTGTCTGAGAGTGTCAGAGTGTGTCAGAGAGTGTCAGAGAGTGTCAGAGTGAGTCACAGAGTGTCTGAGTGTGTCAGAGAGTGTCAGAGAGTGATAGAGAGTGATAGAGAGTGTCAGAGAGTGTCAGAGAGTGATAGAGAGTGATAGAGAGTGTCAGAGAGTGATAGAGAGCGATGGAGAGTGTCTGAGAGTGTCAGAGTGTGTCAGAGAGTGATAGAGAGTGATAGAGAGTGATAGAGAGTGTCAGAGAGTGATAGAGAGTGATTGAGTGTGTCTGAGAGTTTCAGAGAGTGATAGAGATTTTCTGAGAGTGATAGAGAGTGTCTGAGAGTGTCAGAGAGTGTCAGAGAGTGATAGAGAGTGATTTAGTGTATCTGAGTGTGTCAGAGAGTGTCAGAGAGTGATAGAGTGTTTATGAGAGTGTTGGAGAGTGTCTGAGAGTGTCCGAGAGCGTCAAAGACTGTCAGAGAGTGTCTGAGAGCGTCAGAGAGTGTCAGAGAGCGTCAAAGAGCGTTCGAGTGTGATCGAGAGTCATAGAGAGTGTCTGAGAGTGTCTGAGAGTGACAGAGAGTGTCTGAGAGTGTCAGTGAGTGTCAGAGAGTGATAGAGAGTGTCAGAGAGTGTCAGACAGTGATAGAGAGTGTCAGAGAGTGGCAGAGAGTGTCTGAGAATGTCAGAGAGTGATATAGGGTGTCAGAGTGTTATGGAGAGTTTCTGAGAGTGTCAGAGAGTGACAGAGCATTTCAGAGAGTGTCAGATAGTGTCAGAGTTTGATAGAGAGTGTCAGAGAGTGATAGAGAGTGTCTGAGAATGTCAAAGAGTGATAGAGAGTTTCAGAGATTGATAGAGAGTGATTGACAGTGTCAGAGAGTGTCATAGAGTGATGGAGAGTGTCAGAGAGTGTCAGAGAGTGTCAGAGAGTGTCGCAGAGTGTCTGATTGTGTCAGAGAGTGTCAGAGAGTGCTAGAGAGTGTCACAGAGTGTCATTGAGTGATAGAGAGTGTCAGAGAGTGTCAGAGAGTGATCGAGAGTGATAGAGAGTGTCTGAGAGTGTCAGAGAGTGTCAGAGTGTGTCAGAGAGTGATAGAGAGTGTTAGAGAGTGTCAGAGAGTGATAGAGAGTGATTGAGTGTGTCTGAGTGTGTCAGAGAGTGTCAGAGAGTGATAGAGAGTTTCTGAGAGTGTCTGAGTTTGTCTGAGTGCGTCAAAGATTGTCAGAGAGTGTCTGAGAGCGTCAGAGAGTGTCAGAGAGTGTCTGAGAGCGTCAGAGAGTGTCAGAGAGCATCAAAGAGCGTTCGAGTGTGATAGAGAGTGATAGAGAGTGTCTGAGAGTGTCTGAGAGTGACAGAGAGTGTCTGAGAGTGACAGTGAGTGTCAGAGAGTGATAGAGAGTGTCAGAGAGTGAAAGAGAGTGTCAGAGAGTGTCATTGAGTGATAGAGAGTGTCAGAGAGTGTCAGAGAGTGATCGAGAGTGATAGAGAGTGTCAGAGAGTGTCAGAGATTGATAGAGAGTGTCAGAGAGTGATATAGAGTGTCAGAGAGTGATAGAGAGTGTCATTGGGTGTCAGAGAGTGATACGGAGTGTGATAGTGAGTGTCTGAGAGTGTCAGAGTGTGTCAGAGAGTGTCACAGAGTGATGGAGAGTGGTAGAGAGTGGCACAGTGTGTCAGAGAGTGATAGAGAGTGATTGAGTGTGTCTGAGTGTGTCAGAGAGTGTCAGAGAGTGATAGAGAGTTTCTGAGAGTGATAGAGAGTGTCTGAGAGTGTCTGAGAGCATCAAAGAGTGTCAGAGAGTGTCTGAGAGCGTCAGAGAGTTTCAGAGAGTGTCTGAGAGTGTCAGAGAGTGTCTGAGAGCGTCAAAGAGCGTTCGAGTGTGATAGAGGGTGATAGAGAGTGTCTGAGAGTGTCTGAGAGTGACAGAGAGTGTCTGAGAGTGTCAGTGAGAGTCAGAGAGTGATAGAGAGTGTCAGAGAGTGTCAGAGAGTGAAAGAGATTGTCAGAGAGTGATAGAGAGTGTCTGAGAATGTCAGAGAGTGATAGAGAGTTTCAGAGATTGATAGAGAGTTTCTGATAGTATCAGAGAGTGACAGAGAGTTTCTGAGAGTGTCAGAGAGTGTCAGAGAGTGTCTGAGAGTGTCAGAGAGTGATAGAGTGTGTCAGAGAGTGTCAGAGAGTGATAGAGAGTGTCAGAGAGTGATAGAGAGTGATAGAGAGTGTCAGAGAGTGTCAGAGAGTGATAGAGAGTGATAGAGAGTGTCAGAGAGTGATAGAGAGCGAAGGAGAGTGTCTGAGAGTGTCAGAGTGTGTCAGAGAGTGTCAGAGAGTGTCAGAGTGAGTCACAGAGTGTCTGAGTGTGTCAGAGAGTGTCAGAGAGTGATAGAGAGTGATAGAGAGTGTCAGAGAGTGTCAGAGAGTGATAGAGAGTGATAGAGAGTGTCAGAGAGTGATAGAGAGCGATGGAGAGTGTCTGAGAGTGTCAGAGTGTGTCAGAGAGTGATAGAGAGTGATAGAGAGTGATAGAGAGTGTCAGAGAGTGATAGAGAGTGATTGAGTGTGTCTGAGAGTTTCAGAGAGTGATAGAGATTTTCTGAGAGTGATAGAGAGTGTCTGAGAGTGTCAGAGAGTGTCAGAGAGTGATAGAGAGTGATTGAGTGTATCTGAGTGTGTCAGAGAGTGTCAGAGAGTGATAGAGTGTTTATGAGAGTGTTGGAGAGTGTCTGAGAGTGTCCGAGAGCGTCAAAGACTGTCAGAGAGTGTCTGAGAGCGTCAGAGAGTGTCAGAGAGCGTCAAAGAGCGTTCGAGTGTGATCGAGAGTCATAGAGAGTGTCTGAGAGTGTCTGAGAGTGACAGAGAGTGTCTGAGAGTGTCAGTGAGTGTCAGAGAGTGATAGAGAGTGTCAGAGAGTGTCAGACAGTGATAGAGAGTGTCAGAGAGTGGCAGAGAGTGTCTGAGAATGTCAGAGAGTGATATAGGGTGTCAGAGTGTTATGGAGAGTTTCTGAGAGTGTCAGAGAGTGACAGAGCATTTCAGAGAGTGTCAGATAGTGTCAGAGTTTGATAGAGAGTGTCAGAGAGTGATAGAGAGTGTCTGAGAATGTCAAAGAGTGATAGAGAGTTTCAGAGATTGATAGAGAGTGATTGACAGTGTCAGAGAGTGTCATAGAGTGATGGAGAGTGTCAGAGAGTGTCAGAGAGTGTCAGAGAGTGTCGCAGAGTGTCTGATTGTGTCAGAGAGTGTCAGAGAGTGCTAGAGAGTGTCACAGAGTGTCATTGAGTGATAGAGAGTGTCAGAGAGTGTCAGAGAGTGATCGAGAGTGATAGAGAGTGTCAGAGAGTGTCAGAGATTGATAGAGAGTGTCAGAGAGTGATATAGAGTGTCAGAGAGTGATAGAGAGTGTCATTGGGTGTCAGAGAGTGATACGGAGTGTGATAGTGAGTGTCTGAGTGTGTCAGAGTGTGTCAGAGAGTGTCACAGAGTGATGGAGAGTGGTAGAGAGTGGCACAGTGTGTCAGAGAGTGATAGAGAGTGATTGAGTGTGTCTGAGTGTGTCAGAGAGTGTCAGAGAGTGATAGAGAGTTTCTGAGAGTGATAGAGAGTGTCTGAGAGTGTCTGAGAGCGTCAAAGAGTGTCAGAGAGTGTCTGAGAGCGTCAGAGAGTTTCAGAGAGTGTCTGAGAGTGTCAGAGAGTGTCTGAGAGCGTCAAAGAGCGTTCGAGTGTGATAGAGGGTGATAGAGAGTGTCTGAGAGTGTCTGAGAGTGACAGAGAGTGTCTGAGAGTGTCAGTGAGAGTCAGAGAGTGATAGAGAGTGTCAGAGAGTGTCAGAGAGTGAAAGAGAGTGTCAGAGAGTGATAGAGAGTGTCTGAGAATGTCAGAGAGTGATAGAGAGTTTCAGAGATTGATAGAGAGTTTCTGATAGTGTCAGAGAGTGACAGAGAGTTTCTGAGAGTGTCAGAGAGTGTCAGAGAGTGATAGAGAGTGATTGAGAGTGTCAGAGAGTGATAGAGAGTGATACAGAGTGTCAGAGAGTGAATGAGAGTGTCATTGGGTGTCAGAGAGTGATATGGAGAGTGATAGAGATTGTCTGAGAGTGTCTGAGTGTGTCAGAGAGTGTCAGAGAGTGATGGAGAGTGATGGAGAGTGATAGAGTGAGTCACAGAGTGCCATTGAGTGATAGAGTGTGTCAGAGAGTGTCAGAGTGTGAAAGAGTTTGATAGAGAGTGTCAGAGTGTCAGAGAGTGATAGAGAGTGATAGAGAGTGTCAGAGGATGATAGAGCGTGTCAGAGAGTGATAGAGAGCGTCAGAGAGTGTCATAGAGTGATAGAGAGTGTCAGAGTGAGTCAGAGAGTGTCTGAGTGTGTCAGAGAGTAACAGAGAGTGATAGAGAGTGATAGAGAGTGTCAGAGAGTGTCAGAGAGTGATAGAGAGGGATAGAGAGTGTCAGAGAGTGTCAGAGAGTGATAGAGAGTGTCAGAGAGTGATAGAGAGTGTCAGAGAGTATCAGAGAGTGTCAGAGAGTGATAAAGAGTGATAGAGATTTTCAGATTGTGTCATTGAGTGATAGAGAGTGTCAGAGAGTGATAGAGAGTGATAGAGAGTGTCTGAGAGTGTCAGAGAGTGTCAGAGTGTGTCAGAGAGTGATGGAGAGTGTTAGAGAGTGTCAGAGAGTGTCAGAGAGTGATAGAGAGTGATTGAGTGTGTCTGAGTGTGTCAGAGAGTGTCAGAGAGTGATAGAGAGTTTCTGAGAGTGTCTGAGTTTGTCTGAGAGCATCAAAGAGTGTCAGGGAGTGTCTGAGAGTGTCAGAGAGTGTCTGAGAGCGTCAGAGAGTGTCAGAGAGCGTCAAAGAGCGTTCGAGTGTGATAGAGAGTGATAGAGAGTGTCTGAGAGTGTCTGAGTGTGACAGAGAGTGTCTGAGAGTGTCAGTGAGTGTCAGAGAGTGATAGAGAGTGTCAGAGAGTGTCAGAGAGTGAAAGAGAGTGTCAAAGATTGATAGAGAGTGTCTCAGAATGTCAGAGAGTGATAGAGAGTGTCAGAGTATTATAGAGAGTTTCTGAGAGTGTCAGAGAGTGACAGAGAGTTTCTGAGAGTATCAGAGAGTGTCAGAGAGTGATAGAGAGTGTCTGAGAGTGTCAGTGAGTGTCAGAGTGTGTGAGAGTGTCAGAGAGCGATAGAGAGTGTCTGAGAGTGTCTGAGAGTGACAGAGAGTGATAGAGAGTGTCTGAGAGTGTCAGTGACTGTCAGAGAGTGATAGAGATTTTCTGAGAGTGATAGAGAGTGTCTGAGAGTGTCAGAGAGTGTCAGAGAGTGATAGAGAGTGATTGAGTTTATCTGAGTGTGTCAGAGAGTGTCAGAGAGTGATAGAGAGTTTCTGAGAGTGATGGAGAGTGTCCGAGAGTGTCCGAGAGCGTCAAAGACTGTCAGAGCGTGTCTGAGAGCGTCAGAGAGTGTCAGAGAGCGTCAAAGAGCGTTCGAGTGTGATCGAGAGTCATAGAGAGTGTCTGAGAGTGTCTGAGAGTGACAGAGAGTGTCTGAGAGTGTCAGAGAGTGATAGAGAGTGTCAGAGAGTGTCAGAAAGTGATAGAGAGTGTCAGAGAGTGGCAGAGAGTGTCTGAGAATGTCAGAGAGTGATATAGGGTGTCAGAGTGTTATGGAGAGTTTCTGAGAGTGTCAGAGAGTGACAGAGCATTTCAGAGAGTGTCAGATAGTGTCAGAGTTTGATAGAGAGTGTCAGAGAGTGATAGAGAGTGTCTGAGAATGTCAAAGAGTGATAGAGAGTTTCAGAGATTGATAGAGAGTGATTGACAGTGTCAGAGAGTGTCATAGAGTGATGGAGAGTGTCAGAGAGTGTCAGAGAGTGTCAGAGATTGATAGATAGTGTCAGAGAGTGATATAGAGTGTCAGAGAGTGATAGAGAGTGTCATTGGGTGTCAGAGAGTGATACGGAGTGTGATAGTGAGTGTCTGAGAGTGTCAGAGTGTGTCAGAGAGTGTCACAGAGTGATGGAGAGTGGTAGAGATTGGCACAGTGTGTCAGAGAGTGATAGAGAGTGATTGAGTGTGTCTGAGTGTGTCAGAGAGTGTCAGAGAGTGATAGAGAGTTTCTGAGAGTGATAGAGAGTGTCTGAGAGTGTCTGAGAGCGTCAAAGAGTGTCAGAGAGTGTCTGAGAGCGTCAGAGAGTTTCAGAGAGTGTCTGAGAGTGTCAGAGAGTTTCTGAGAGCGTCAAAGAGCGTTCGAGTGTGATAGAGGGTGATAGAGAGTGTCTGAGAGTGTCTGAGAGTGACAGAGAGTGTCTGAGAGTGTCAGTGAGAGTCAGAGAGTGATAGAGAGTGTCAGAGAGTGTCAGAGAGTGAAAGAGAGTGTCAGAGAGTGATAGAGAGTGTCTGAGAATGTCAGAGAGTGATAGAGAGTTTCAGAGATTGATAGAGAGTTTCTGATAGTGTCAGAGAGTGACAGATAGTTTCTGAGAGTGTCAGAGAGTGTCAGAGAGTGATAGAGAGTGATTGAGAGTGTCAGAGAGTGATAGAGAGTGATACAGAGTGTCAGAGAGTGAATGAGAGTGTCATTGGGTGTCAGAGAGTGATATGGAGAGTGATAGAGATTGTCTGAGAGTGTCAGAGTGTGTCAGAGAGTGTCAGAGAGTGATGGAGAGTGATAGAGAGAGTCACAGAGTGCCATTGAGTGATAGAGTGTGTCAGAGAGTGTCAGAGAATGAAAGAGTTTGATAGAGAGTGTCAGAGTGTCAGAGAGTGATAGAGAGTGATAGAGAGTGTCAGAGGATGATAGAGCGTGTCAGAGAGTGATAGAGAGCGTCAGAGAGTGTCATAGAGTGATAGAGAGTGTCAGAGTGAGTCAGAGAGTGTCTGAGTGTGTTAGAGAGTATCAGAGAGTGATAGAGAGTGACAGAGAGTGTCAGAGAGTGTCAGAGAGTGATAGTGAGGGATAGAGAGTGTCAGAGAGTGTGAGAGAGTGATAGAGAGTGTCAGAGAGTGATAGAGAGTGTCAGAGAGTGTCAGAGAGTGTCAGAGAGTGATAAAGAGTGATAGAGATTTTCAGATTGTGTCATTGAGTGATAGAGAGTGTCAGAGAGTGATAGAGAGTGATAGAGAGTGTCTGAGAGTGTCAGAGAGTGTCAGAGTGTGTCAGAGAGTGATGGAGAGTGTTAGAGAGTGTCAGAGAGTGTCAGAGAGTGATAGAGAGTGAATGAGTGTGTCTGAGTGTGTCAGAGAGTGTCAGAGAGTGATAGAGAGTTTCTGAGAGTGTCTGAGTTTGTCTGAGAGCATCAAAGAGTGTCAGAGAGTGTCTGAGAGTGTCAGAGAGTGTCAGAGAGTGTCAGAGAGTGTCTGAGAGCGTCAGAGAGTGTCAGAGAGCGTCAAAGAGCGTTCGAGTGTGATAGAGAGTGATAGAGAGTGTCTGAGAGTGTCTGAGTGTGACAGAGAGTGTCTGAGAGTGTCAGTGAGTGTCAGAGAGTGATAGAGAGTGTCAGAGAGTGTCAGAGAGTGAAAGAGAGTGTCAAAGATTGATAGAGAGTGTCTCAGAATGTCAGAGAGTGATAGAGAGTGTCAGAGTATTATAGAGAGTTTCCGAGAGTGTCAGAGAGTGACAGAGAGTTTCTGAGAGTGTCAGAGAGTGTCCGAGAGTGATAGAGAGTGTCTGAGAGTGTCAGTGAGCGTCAGAGTGTGTGAGAGTGTCAGAGAGCGATAGAGAGTGTCTGAGAGTGTCTGAGACTGACAGAGAGTGACAGAGAGTGTCTGAGAGTGTCAGTGACTGTCAGAGAGTGATAGAGAGTGTCTGAGAGTGTCAGAGAGTGATAGAGAGTGATAGAGAGTGATAGAGATTTTCTGAGAGTGTCAAAGAGTGATAGAGAATGATAGAGAGTGTCAGAGAGTGATAGAGAGTGATTGAGTGTGTCTGAGTGTGTCAGAGTGTGTCAGAGAGTGATAGAGAGCGTCTGAGAGTGTCAGAGAGTGTCAGAGAGCGTCAAAGAGCGTTCGAGTTTGATAGAGAGTGATAGAGAGTGTCTGAGAGTGTCTGAGAGTGACAGAGAGTGCCTGAGAGTGTCAGTGAGTGTCAGAGAGTGATAGAGAGTGTCAGAGAGTGTCAGAGAGTGAAAGAGAGTGTCAGAGAGTGATAGAGAGTGTCTCAGAATGTCAGAGAGTGATAGAGAGTGTCAGAGAGTGTCAGAGAGTGTCAGAGAGTGATAGAGAGAGATAGAGAGTGTCTGAGAGTGTCTGAGAGTGTCAGTGAGTGTCAGAGTGTCAGAGAGCGATAGAGAGTGTCTGAGAGTGTCTGAGAGTGACAGAGAGTGACAGAGAGTGACAGAGAGTGTCTGAGAGTGTCAGTGAGTGTCAGAGAGTGATAGAGAGTGTCTGAGAGTGTCAGAGAGTGATAGAGAGTGATAGAGATTTTCTGAGAGTGTCAAAGAGTGATAGAGAATGATAGAGAGTGTCAGAGAGTTGTAGAGAGTGATTGAGTGTGTCTGAGTGTGTCAGAGTGTGTCAGAGTGTGTCAGAGAGTGATAGAGAGTTTCTGAGAGTGATAGAGAGTGTCTGAGAGAGTCTGAGAGCATCAAAGAGTGTCAGAGAGTGTCTGAGAGCGTCAGAGAGTGTCAGAGAGTGTCTGAGAGTGTCAGAGAGTGTCTGAGAGCGTCTGAGAGCGTCAAAGAGCGTTCGAGTGTGATAGAGGGTGATAGTGAGTGTCTGAGAGTGTCTGAGAGTGACAGAGAGTGTCTGAGAGTGTCAGTGAGAGTCAGAGAGTGATAGAGAGTGTCAGAGAGTGTCAGAGAGTGATAGAGAGTGTCAGAGAGTGATAGAGAGTGTCAGAGAGTGATAGAGAGTGATATAGAGTGTCAGAGAGTGAATGAGAGTGTCATTGGGTGCCAGAGAGTGATACGGAGTGTGATAGAGATTGTCTGAGAGTGTCAGATTGTGTCAGAGAGTGATGGAGAGTGATAGAGAGAGTCACAGAGTGCCATTGAGTGATAGAGAGTGTCAGAGTGTGAACGAGTTTGATAGAGAGTGTCAGAGACTGTCAGCGAGTGATAGAGAGTGATAGAGAGTGTCAGAGGGTGATAGAACGTGTCATAGAGTGATAGAGAGCGTCAGAGAGTGTCAGAGAGTGTCAGAGAGTGATAAAGAGTGATAGAGATTTTCAGAGAGTGTCATTGAGTGATAGAGAGTGTCAGAGAGTGATAGGGAGTGATAGAGAGTGTCTGAGAGTGTCAGAGGGTGATCGAGAGTGATAGAGAGGGATAGAGAGTGTCAGAGAGTGTCAGAGAGTGATAGAGAGTGTCAGAGAGTGATAGAGAGTGTCAGAGAGTGTCAGAGAGTGATAAAGAGTGATAGAGATTTTCAGAGAGTGTCATTGAGTGATAGAGAATGTCAGAGAGTGATAGAGAGTGATAGAGAGTGTCTGAGAGTGTCAGAGAGTGTCAGAGTGTGTCAGAGAGTGATAGAGAGTGTTAGAGAGTGTCAGAGAGTGATAGAGAGTGATTGAGTGTGTCTGAGTGTGTCAGAGAGTGTCAGAGAGTGATAGAGAGTTTCTGAGAGTGTCTGAGTTTGTCTGAGTAAGTCAAAGATTGTCAGAGAGTGTCTGAGAGCGTCAGAGAGTGTCAGAGAGTGTCTGAGGGCGTCAGAGAGTGTCAGAGAGCATCAAAGAGCGTTCGAGTGTGATAGAGAGTGATAGAGAGTGTCTGAGAGTGTCTGAGAGTGACAGAGAGTGTCTGAGAGTGACAGTGAGTGTCAGAGAGTGATAGAGAGTTTCAGAGTGTGTCAGAGAGTGAAAGAGAGTGTCAGAGAGTGTCATTGAGTGATAGAGAGTGTCAGAGAGTGTCAGAGAGTGATCGAGAGTGATAGAGAGTGTCAGAGAGTGTCAGAGATTGATAGAGAGTGTCAGAGAGTGATATAGAGTGTCAGAGAGTGCTAGAGAGTGTCATTGGGTGTCAGAGAGTGATACGGAGTGTGATAGTGAGTGTCTGAGAGTGTCAGAGTGTGTCAGAGAGTGTCACAGAGTGATGGAGAGTGGTAGAGAGTGGCACAGTGTGTCAGAGAGTGATAGAGAGTGATTGAGTGTGTCTGAGTGTGTCAGAGAGTGTCAGAGAGTGATAGAGAGTTTCTGAGAGTGATAGAGAGTGTCTGAGAGTGTCTGAGAGCATCAAAGAGTGTCAGAGAGTGTCTGAGAGCGTCAGAGAGTTTCAGAGAGTGTCTGAGAGTGTCAGAGAGTGTCTGAGAGCGTCAAAGAGCGTTCGAGTGTGATAGAGGGTGATAGAGAGTGTCTGAGAGTGTCTGAGAGTGACAGAGAGTGTCTGAGAGTGTCAGTGAGAGTCAGAGAGTGATAGAGAGTGTCAGAGAGTGTCAGAGAGTGAAATAGATTGTCAGAGAGTGATAGAGAGTGTCTGAGAATGTCAGAGAGTGATAGAGAGTTTCAGAGATTGATAGAGAGTTTCTGATAGTATCAGAGAGTGACAGAGAGTTTCTGAGAGTGTCAGAGAGTGTCAGAGAGTGTCTGAGAGTGTCAGAGAGTGATAGAGTGTGTCAGAGAGTGTCAGAGAGTGATAGAGAGTGTCAGAGAGTGATAGAGAGTGATAGAGAGTGTCAGAGAGTGTCAGAGAGTGATAGAGAGTGATAGAGAGTGTCAGAGAGTGATAGAGAGCGAAGGAGAGTGTCTGAGAGTGTCAGAGTGTGTCAGAGAGTGTCAGAGAGTGTCAGAGTGAGTCACAGAGTGTCTGAGTGTGTCAGAGAGTGTCAGAGAGTGATAGAGAGTGATAGAGAGTGTCAGAGAGTGTCAGAGAGTGATAGAGAGTGATAGAGAGTGTCAGAGAGTGATAGAGAGCGATGGAGAGTGTCTGAGAGTGTCAGAGTGTGTCAGAGAGTGATAGAGAGTGATAGAGAGTGATAGAGAGTGTCAGAGAGTGATAGAGAGTGATTGAGTGTGTCTGAGAGTTTCAGAGAGTGATAGAGATTTTCTGAGAGTGATAGAGAGTGTCTGAGAGTGTCAGAGAGTGTCAGAGAGTGATAGAGAGTGATTGAGTGTATCTGAGTGTGTCAGAGAGTGATAGAGTGTTTCTGAGAGTGTTGGAGAGTGTCTGAGAGTGTCCGAGAGCGTCAAAGACTGTCAGAGAGTGTCTGAGAGCGTCAGAGAGTGTCAGAGAGCGTCAAAGAGCGTTCGAGTGTGATCGAGAGTCATAGAGAGTGTCTGAGAGTGTCTGAGAGTGACAGAGAGTGTCTGAGAGTGTCAGTGAGTGTCAGAGAGTGATAGAGAGTGTCAGAGAGTGTCAGACAGTGATAGAGAGTGTCAGAGAGTGGCAGAGAGTGTCTGAGAATGTCTGAGAGTCATATAGGGTGTCAGAGTGTTATGGAGAGTTTCTGAGAGTGTCAGAGAGTGACAGAGCATTTCAGAGAGTGTCAGATAGTGTCAGAGTTTGATAGAGAGTGTCAGAGAGTGATAGAGAGTGTCTGAGAATGTCAAAGAGTGATAGAGAGTTTCAGAGATTGATAGAGAGTGATTGACAGTGTCAGAGAGTGTCATAGAGTGATGGAGAGTGTCAGAGAGTGTCAGAGAGTGTCAGAGAGTGTCGCAGAGTGTCTGATTGTGTCAGAGAGTGTCAGAGAGTGCTAGAGAGTGTCACAGAGTGTCATTGAGTGATAGAGAGTGTCAGAGAGTGTCAGAGAGTGATCGAGAGTGATAGACAGTGTCAGAGAGTGTCAGAGATTGATAGAGAGTGTCAGAGAGTGATATAGAGTGTCAGAGAGTGATAGAGAGTGTCATTGGGTGTCAGAGAGTGATACGGAGTGTGATAGTGAGTGTCTGAGTGTGTCAGAGTGTGTCACAGAGTGATGGAGAGTGGTAGAGAGTGGCACAGTGTGTCAGAGAGTGATAGAGAGTGATTGAGTGTGTCTGAGTGTGTCAGAGAGTGTCAGAGAGTGATAGAGAGTTTCTGAGAGTGATAGAGAGTGTCTGAGAGTGTCTGAGAGCGTCAAAGAGTGTCAGAGAGTGTCTGAGAGCGTCAGAGAGTTTCAGAGAGTGTCTGAGAGTGTCAGAGAGTGTCTGAGAGCGTCAAAGAGCGTTCGAGTGTGATAGAGGGTGATAGAGAGTGTCTGAGAGTGTCTGAGAGTGACAGAGAGTGTCTGAGAGTGTCAGTGAGAGTCAGAGAGTGATAGAGAGTGTCAGAGAGTGTCAGAGAGTGAAAGAGAGTGTCAGAGAGTGATAGAGAGTGTCTGAGAATGTCAGAGAGTGATAGAGAGTTTCAGAGATTGATAGAGAGTTTCTGATAGTGTCAGAGAGTGACAGAGAGTTTCTGAGAGTGTCAGAGAGTGTCAGAGAGTGATAGAGAGTGATTGAGAGTGTCAGAGAGTGATAGAGAGTGATACAGAGTGTCAGAGAGTGAATGAGAGTGTCATTGGGTGTCAGAGAGTGATATGGAGAGTGATAGAGATTGTCTGAGAGTGTCTGAGTGTGTCAGAGAGTGTCAGAGAGTGATGGAGAGTGATAGAGAGTGATAGAGAGAGTCACAGAGTGCCATTGAGTGATAGAGTGTGTCAGAGAGTGTCAGAGTGTGAAAGAGTTTGATAGAGAGTGTCAGAGTGTCAGAGAGTGATAGAGAGTGATAGAGAGTGTCAGAGGATGATAGAGCGTGTCAGAGAGTGATAGAGAGCGTCAGAGAGTGTCATAGAGTGATAGAGAGTGTCAGAGTGAGTCAGAGAGTGTCTGAGTGTGTCAGAGAGTATCAGAGAGTGATAGAGAGTGATAGAGAGTGTCAGAGAGTGTCAGAGAGTGATAGAGAGGGATAGAGAGTGTCAGAGAGTGTCAGAGAGTGTCAGAGAGTGATACAGAGTGTCAGAGAGTGATAGAGAGTGTCAGAGAGTGTCAGAGAGTGTCAGAGAGTGATAAAGAGTGATAGAGATTTTCAGATTGTGTCATTGAGTGATAGAGAGTGTCAGAGAGTGATAGAGAGTGATAGAGAGTGTCTGAGAGTGTCAGAGAGTGTCAGAGTGTGTCAGAGAGTGATGGAGAGTGTTAGAGAGTGTCAGAGAGTGTCAGAGAGTGACAGAGAGTGATTGAGTGTGTCTGAGTGTGTCAGAGAGTGTCAGAGAGTGATAGAGAGTTTCTGAGAGTGTCTGAGTTTGTCTGAGAGCATCAAAGAGTGTCAGGGAGTGTCTGAGAGTGTCAGAGAGTGTCAGAGAGTGTCTGAGAGCGTCAGAGAGTGTCAGAGAGCGTCAAAGAGTGTCAGAGAGTGATAGAGAGTGATAGAGAGTGTCAGAGAGTGTCAGAGAGTGTCAGAGAGTGATAGAGAGTGATAGAGAGTGTCAGAGAGTGTCAGAGAGTGTCAGAGAGTGATAGAGAGTGATAGAGAGTGTCAGAGAGTCTCAGAGAGTGTCAGAGAGTGTCAGAGAGAGTCAGAGAGTGTCAGAGAGTGATAGAGAGTGATAGAGAGTTTCAGAGAGTGTCAGAGAGTGTCAGAGAGTGTCTGAGAGTGATAGAGAGTGATAGAGAGTGTCAGAGAGTTTCAGAGAGTGTCAGAGAGTGATAGTGAGTGTCTGAGAGTGTCAGAGAGTGACAGAGAGTGATAGAGTGTGTCTGAGAGTGTCAGAGATTATCAGAGAGTGATAGAGAGTGATAGAGAGTGATAGAGAGTGTCAGAGAGTGTCAGAGAGTGTCAGAGAGTGATAGTGAGTGTCTGAGAGTGTCAGAGAGTGTCAGAGTGTGTCAGAGAGTGAGAGAGTGATAGAGTGTGTCTGAGAGTGTCAGAGAGTGTCAGAGAGTGATAGAGAGTGTCAGAGAGTGTCAGAGAGTGATAGAGAGTGTCAGAGAGTGTCAGAGAGTGATAGAGAGTGATAGAGAGTGTCAGAGAGTGTCAGAGAGTGATAGAGAGTGATAGAGAGTTTCAGAGAGTGTCAGAGAGTGTCTGAGAGTGTCAGAGAGTGATAGAGAGTGATAGAGAGTGTCAGAGAGTGTCAGAGAGTGATAGAGAGTGATAGAGAGTGTCAGAGAGTGTCAGAGAGTGATAGAGAGTGTCAGAGAGTGTCAGAGAGTGTCAGAGAGTGATAGAGCGTGATAGAGAGTTTCAGAGAGTGTCTGAGAGTGTCAGAGAGTGATAGAGAGTGATAGAGAGTGTCAGAGAGTGTCAGAGAGTGATAGAGAGTGTCTGAGAGTGTAAGAGAGTGATAGAGAGTGATAGAGAGTGTCAGAGAGTGTCTGAGATTGTCAGAGAGTGTCAGAGAGTGATAGAGAGTGTCAGAGAGTGATAGAGAGTGTCTGAGAGTGTCAGAGAGTGATAGAGAGTGATAGAGAGTGTCAGAGAGTGTCTGAGAGTGTCAGAGAGTGTCAGAGAGTGTCAGAGAGTGATAGAGAGTGATAGAGAGTGTCAGAGAGTGTCAGAGAGTGATAGCGAGTGTCTGAGAGGGTCAGAGATTGTCAGAGAGTGATAGTGAGTGTCTGAGAGTGTCAGAGAGTGTCAGAGAGTGATAGAGAGTGATAGAGAGTGTCAGAGAGTGTCTGAGAGTGTCAGAGAGTGTCAGAGAGTGTCTGAGAGTGTCAGAGAGTGTCAGAGAGTGATAGAGAGTGTCAGAGAGTGTCAGAGAGTGATAGAGAGTGATAGAGAGTGTCAGAGAGTGTCAGAGAGTGTCAGAGAGTGATAGAGAGTGATAGAGAGTGTCAGAGAGTGTCAGAGAGTGTCAGAGAGTGTCAGAGAGTGATAGTGAGTGTCAGAGAGTGTCACAAGTGTCAGAGAGTGTCAGAGAGTGATAGTGAGTGTCAGAGAGTGTCAGAGAGTGTCTGAGAGTGTCAGAGAGTGTCAGAGAGTGATAGAGAGTGTCAGAGAGTGTCAGAGAGTGATAGAGAGTGATAGAGAGTGTCAGAGAGTGATAGAGAGTGTCAGAGAGTGTCAGAGAGTGTCAGAGATTGATAGTGAGTGTCAGAGAGTGTCACAAGTGTCAGAGAGTGTCAGAGAGTGATAGTGAGTGTCTGAGAGTGTCAGAGATTGTCAGAGAGTGATAGAGAGTGATAGAGAGTGTCAGAGAGTGTCAGAGAGTGTCAGAGAGTGATAGAGAGTGATAGAGAGTGTCAGAGAGTGTCAGAGAGGGTCAGAGAGTGTCAGAGAGTGATAGTGAGTGTCAGAGAGTGTCAGAGAGTGTCAGAGAGTGATAGTGAGTGTCTGAGAGTGTCAGAGAGTGTCAGAGAGTGATAGTGAGTGTCTGAGAGTGTCAGAGAGTGTCAGAGAGTGACAGAGAGTGATAGAGTGTGTCTGAGAGTGTCAGAGAGTGTCAGAGAGTGAAAGAGAGTGATAGAGTGTGTCTGAGAGTGTCAGAGAGTGTCAGAGAGTGATAGAGAGTAATAGAGAGTGATAGAGAGTGTCAGAGAGTGTCAGAGAGTGTCAGAGAGTGATAGTGAGTGTCTGAGAGTGTCAGAGAGTGTCAGAGAGTGACAGAGAGTGATAGAGTGTGTCTGAGAGTGTCAGAGAGTGATAGAGAGTGTCAGAGAGTGTCAGAGAGTGATAGTGAGTGTCAGAGAGTGTCAGAGAGTGATAGAGAGTGATAGAGAGTGTCAGAGAGTGTCAGAGAGTGTCAGAGAGTGATAGAGAGTGATAGAGAGTGTCAGAGAGTGTCAGAGAGTGTCAGAGAGTGTCAGAGATTGATAGTGAGTGTCAGAGAGTGTCACAAGTGTCAGAGAGTGTCAGAGAGTGATAGTGAGTGTCTGAGAGTGTCAGAGATTGTCAGAGAGTGATAGAGAGTGATAGAGAGTGTCAGAGAGTGTCAGAGAGTGTCAGAGAGTGATAGAGAGTGATAGAGAGTGTCAGAGAGTGTCAGAGAGGGTCAGAGAGTGTCAGAGAGTGATAGTGAGTGTCAGAGAGTGTCATAGAGTGTCAGAGAGTGATAGTGAGTGTCTGAGAGTGTCAGAGAGTGTCAGAGAGTGATAGTGAGTGTCTGAGAGTGTCAGAGAGTGTCAGAGAGTGACAGAGAGTGATAGAGTGTGTCTGAGAGTGTCAGAGAGTGTCAGAGAGTGTCTGAGAGCGTCAGAGAGTGTCAGAGAGCGTCAAAGAGTGTCAGAGAGTGATAGAGAGTGATAGAGAGTGTCAGAGAGTGTCAGAGAGTGTCAGAGAGTGATAGAGAGTGATAGAGAGTGTCAGAGAGTGTCAGAGAGTGTCAGAGAGTGATAGAGAGTGATAGAGAGTGTCAGAGAGTCTCAGAGAGTGTCAGAGAGTGTCAGAGAGAGTCAGAGAGTGTCAGAGAGTGATAGAGAGTGATAGAGAGTTTCAGAGAGTGTCAGAGAGTGTCAGAGAGTGTCTGAGAGTGATAGAGAGTGATAGAGAGTGTCAGAGAGTTTCAGAGAGTGTCAGAGAGTGATAGTGAGTGTCTGAGAGTGTCAGAGAGTGACAGAGAGTGATAGAGTGTGTCTGAGAGTGTCAGAGATTATCAGAGAGTGATAGAGAGTGATAGAGAGTGATAGAGAGTGTCAGAGAGTGTCAGAGAGTGTCAGAGAGTGATAGTGAGTGTCTGAGAGTGTCAGAGAGTGTCAGAGAGTGACAGAGAGTGATAGAGTGTGTCTGAGAGTGTCAGAGAGTGTCAGAGAGTGATAGAGAGTGTCAGAGAGTGTCAGAGAGTGATAGAGAGTGTCAGAGAGTGTCAGAGAGTGATAGAGAGTGATAGAGAGTGTCAGAGAGTGTCAGAGAGTGATAGAGAGTGATAGAGAGTTTCAGAGAGTGTCAGAGAGTGTCTGAGAGTGTCAGAGAGTGATAGAGAGTGATAGAGAGTGTCAGAGAGTGTCAGAGAGTGATAGAGAGTGATAGAGAGTGTCAGAGAGTGTCAGAGAGTGATAGAGAGTGTCAGAGAGTGTCAGAGAGTGTCAGAGAGTGATAGAGCGTGATAGAGAGTTTCAGAGAGTGTCTGAGAGTGTCAGAGAGTGATAGAGAGTGATAGAGAGTGTCAGAGAGTGTCAGAGAGTGATAGAGAGTGTCTGAGAGTGTAAGAGAGTGATAGAGAGTGATAGAGAGTGTCAGAGAGTGTCTGAGATTGTCAGAGAGTGTCAGAGAGTGATAGAGAGTGTCAGAGAGTGATAGAGAGTGTCTGAGAGTGTCAGAGAGTGATAGAGAGTGATAGAGAGTGTCAGAGAGTGTCTGAGAGTGTCAGAGAGTGTCAGAGAGTGTCAGAGAGTGATAGAGAGTGATAGAGAGTGTCAGAGAGTGTCAGAGAGTGATAGCGAGTGTCTGAGAGGGTCAGAGATTGTCAGAGAGTGATAGTGAGTGTCTGAGAGTGTCAGAGAGTGTCAGAGAGTGATAGAGAGTGATAGAGAGTGTCAGAGAGTGTCTGAGAGTGTCAGAGAGTGTCAGAGAGTGTCTGAGAGTGTCAGAGAGTGTCAGAGAGTGATAGAGAGTGTCAGAGAGTGTCAGAGAGTGATAGAGAGTGATAGAGAGTGTCAGAGAGTGTCAGAGAGTGTCAGAGAGTGATAGAGAGTGATAGAGAGTGTCAGAGAGTGTCAGAGAGTGTCAGAGAGTGTCAGAGAGTGATAGTGAGTGTCAGAGAGTGTCACAAGTGTCAGAGAGTGTCAGAGAGTGATAGTGAGTGTCAGAGAGTGTCAGAGAGTGTCTGAGAGTGTCAGAGAGTGTCAGAGAGTGATAGAGAGTGTCAGAGAGTGTCAGAGAGTGATAGAGAGTGATAGAGAGTGTCAGAGAGTGATAGAGAGTGTCAGAGAGTGTCAGAGAGTGTCAGAGATTGATAGTGAGTGTCAGAGAGTGTCACAAGTGTCAGAGAGTGTCAGAGAGTGATAGTGAGTGTCTGAGAGTGTCAGAGATTGTCAGAGAGTGATAGAGAGTGATAGAGAGTGTCAGAGAGTGTCAGAGAGTGTCAGAGAGTGATAGAGAGTGATAGAGAGTGTCAGAGAGTGTCAGAGAGGGTCAGAGAGTGTCAGAGAGTGATAGTGAGTGTCAGAGAGTGTCAGAGAGTGTCAGAGAGTGATAGTGAGTGTCTGAGAGTGTCAGAGAGTGTCAGAGAGTGATAGTGAGTGTCTGAGAGTGTCAGAGAGTGTCAGAGAGTGACAGAGAGTGATAGAGTGTGTCTGAGAGTGTCAGAGAGTGTCAGAGAGTGAAAGAGAGTGATAGAGTGTGTCTGAGAGTGTCAGAGAGTGTCAGAGAGTGATAGAGAGTAATAGAGAGTGATAGAGAGTGTCAGAGAGTGTCAGAGAGTGTCAGAGAGTGATAGTGAGTGTCTGAGAGTGTCAGAGAGTGTCAGAGAGTGACAGAGAGTGATAGAGTGTGTCTGAGAGTGTCAGAGAGTGATAGAGAGTGTCAGAGAGTGTCAGAGAGTGATAGAGAGTGTCAGAGAGTGTCAGAGAGTGATAGAGAGTGATAGAGAGTGTCAGAGAGTGTCAGAGAGTGTCAGAGAGTGTCAGAGATTGATAGTGAGTGTCAGAGAGTGTCACAAGTGTCAGAGAGTGTCAGAGAGTGATAGTGAGTGTCAGAGAGTGTCAGAGAGTGATAGAGAGTGATAGAGAGTGTCAGAGAGTGTCAGAGAGTGTCAGAGAGTGATAGAGAGTGATAGAGAGTGTCAGAGAGTGTCAGAGAGTGTCAGAGAGTGTCAGAGATTGATAGTGAGTGTCAGAGAGTGTCACAAGTGTCAGAGAGTGTCAGAGAGTGATAGTGAGTGTCTGAGAGTGTCAGAGATTGTCAGAGAGTGATAGAGAGTGATAGAGAGTGTCAGAGAGTGTCAGAGAGTGTCAGAGAGTGATAGAGAGTGATAGAGAGTGTCAGAGAGTGTCAGAGAGGGTCAGAGAGTGTCAGAGAGTGATAGTGAGTGTCAGAGAGTGTCATAGAGTGTCAGAGAGTGATAGTGAGTGTCTGAGAGTGTCAGAGAGTGTCAGAGAGTGATAGTGAGTGTCTGAGAGTGTCAGAGAGTGTCAGAGAGTGACAGAGAGTGATAGAGTGTGTCTGAGAGTGTCAGAGAGTGTCAGAGAGTGAAAGAGAGTGATAGAGTGTGTCTGAGAGTGTCAGAGAGTGTCAGAGAGTGAAAGAGAGTGATAGAGTTTGTCTGAGAGTGTCAGAGAGTGTCAGAGAGTGATAGAGAGTAATAGAGAGTGATAGAGAGTGTCAGAGAGTGTCAGAGAGTGTCAGAGAGTGATAGTGAGTGTCTGAGAGTGTCAGAGAGTGTCAGAGAGTGACAGAGAGTGATAGAGTGTGTCTGAGAGTGTCAGAGAGTGATAGAGAGTGTCAGAGAGTGTCAGAGAGTGATAGAGAGTGTCAGAGAGTGTCAGAGAGTGATAGAGAGTGATAGAGAGTGTCAGAGAGTGTCAGAGAGTGATAGAGAGTTTCAGAGAGTGTCAGAGAGTGTCTGAGAGTGTCAGAGAGTGATAGAGAGTGATAGAGAGTGTCAGAGAGTGTCAGAGAGTGATAGAGAGTGATAGAGAGTGTCAGAGAGTGTCAGAGAGTGATAGAGAGTGTCAGAGAGTGTCAGAGAGTGTCAGAGAGTGTCAGAGAGTGATAGAGAGTGATAGAGAGTTTCAGAGATTGTCAGAGAGTGTCTGAGAGTGTCAGAGAGTGATAGAGAGTGATAGAGAGTGTCAGAGAGTGTCAGAGAGTGATAGAGAGTGTCAGAGAATGTAAGAGAGAGATAGAGAGTGATAGAGAGTGTCAGAGAGTGTCAGAGAGTGATAGAGAGTGTCAGAGAGTGATAGAGAGTGTCAGAGAGTGATAGAGAGTTTCAGAGAGTGTCAGAGAGTGTCTGAGAGTGTCAGAGAGTGATAGAGAGTGATAGAGAGTGTCAGAGAGTGTCAGAGAATGTCAGAGAGTGATAGTGAGTGTCTGAGAGTGTCAGAGAGTGATAGAGAGTGTTAGAGAGTTTCAGAGAGTGTCAGAGAGTGTCTGAGAGTGTCAGAGAGAGTCAGAGAGTGATAGAGAGTGTCAGAGAGTGTCAGAGAGTGATAGAGAGTGATAGAGAGTGTCAGAGAGTGTCAGAGAATGTCAGAGAGTGATAGAGAGTGTCAGAGAGTGTCAGAGAGTGATAGAGAGTGATAGAGAGTTTCAGAGAGTGTCAGAGAGTGTCTGAGAGTGTCAGAGAGTGATAGAGAGTGTCAGAGAGTGTCAGAGAGTGTCAGAGAGTGTCAGAGAGTGATAGAGAGTTTCTGAGAGTGTCAGAGAGTGATAGAGAGTGATAGAGAGTTTCAGAGAGTGTCAGAGAGTGTCAGAGAGTGATAGAGAGTGATAGAGAGTGTCAGAGAGTGTCAGAGAATGTCAGAGAGTGATAGTGAGTGTCTGAGAGTGTCAGAGAGTGTCAGAGAGTGATAGAGAGTGATAGAGAGTGTCAGAGAGTGTCTGAGAGTGTCAGAGAGTGATAGAGAGTGATAGAGAGTGTCAGAGAGTGTCTGAGAGTGTCAGAGAGTGTCAGAGAGTTTCAGAGAGTGATAGAGAGTGTCTGAGAGTGTCAGAGAGTGATAGAGAGTGATAGAGAGTGTCAGAGAGTGTCTGAGAGTGTCAGAGAGTGTTAGAGAGTGTCAGAGAGTGTCAGAGAGTGATAGAGAGTGTCAGAGAGTGTCAGAGAGTGATAGAGAATGATAGAGAGTGATAGAGAGTGATAGAGAGTGTCAGAGAGTGTCTGAGAGTGTCTGAGAGTGTCAGAGAGTGATAGAGAGTGATAGAGAGTGTCAGAGAGTGTCTGAGAGTGTCAGAGAGTGTCAGAGAGTGATAGAGAGTGTCAGAGAGTGTCAGAGAGTGTCAGAGAGTGTCAGAGAGTGATAGAGAGTGTCAGAGAGTGTCAGAGAGTGATAGAGAGTGATAGAGAGTGATAGAGAGTGTCTGAGAGTGTCAGAGATTGTCAGAGAGTGTCAGAGAGTGATAGAGAGTGATAGAGAGTGTCTGAGAGTGTCAGAGATTGTCAGAGAGTGATAGAGAGTGTCAGAGAGTGTCAGAGAGTGATAGAGAGTTTCAGAGAGGCTCAGAGAGTGTCTGAGAGTGTCAGAGAGTGATAGAGAGTGATAGAGAGTGATAGAGAGTGTCAGAGAGTGTCTGAGAGTGTCAGAGAGTGATAGAGAGTGATAGAGAGTGTCAGAGAGTGTCTGAGAGTGTCAGAGAGTGTCAGAGAGTGATAGAGAGTGTCTGAGAGTGTCAGAGAGTGATAGAGAGCGATAGAGAGTGTCAGAGAGTGTCTGAGAGTGTCAGAGAGTGTCAGAGAGTGATAGAGAGTGTCAGAGAGTGTCAGAGAGTGATAGAGAGAGATAGAGAGTGTCAGAGAGTGTCAGAGATTGTCAGAGAGTGATAGAGAGTGTCAGAGAGTGTCAGAGAGTGATAGAGAGTGTCAGAGAGTGTCAGAGAGTGATAGAGAATGATAGAGAGTGTCAGAGAGTGTCAGAGAGTGATAGAGAGTGTCAGAGAGTGTCAGAGAGTGATAGAGAGTGATAGAGAGTGTCTGAGAGTGTCAGAGATTGTCAGAGAGTGATAGAGAGTGTCAGAGAGTGTCAGAGAGTGATAGAGAGTTTCAGAGAGGCTCAGAGAGTGTCTGAGAGTGTCAGAGAGTGATAGAGAGTGATAGAGAGTGATAGAGAGTGATAGAGAGTGATAGAGAGTGTCTGAGAGTGTCAGAGAGTGATAGAGAGTGATAGAGAGTGTCAGAGAGTGTCTGAGAGTGTCAGAGAGTGTCAGAGAGTGATAGAGAGTGTCTGAGAGTGTCAGAGAGTGATAGAGAGCGATAGAGAGTGTCAGAGAGTGTCTGAGAGTGTCAGAGAGTGTCAGAGAGTGATAGAGAGTGTCAGAGAGTGTCAGAGAGTGATAGAGAGAGATAGAGAGTGTCAGAGAGTGTCAGAGATTGTCAGAGAGTGATAGAGAGTGTCAGAGAGTGTCAGAGAGTGATAGAGAGTGTCAGAGAGTGTCAGAGAGTGATAGAGAATGATAGAGAGTGATAGAGAGTGATAGAGAGTGTCAGAGAGTGTCTGAGAGTGTCAGAGAGTGATAGAGAGTGATAGAGAGTGTCAGAGAGTGTCTGAGAGTGTCAGAGAGTGTCAGAGAGTGATAGAGAGTGTCAGAGAGTGTCAGAGAGTGTCAGAGAGTGATATAGAGTGTCAGAGAGTGTCAGAGAGTGATAGAGAGTGTCAGAGAGTGTCAGAGAGTGATAGAGAGTGATAGAGAGTGTCAGAGAGTGTCAGAGAGTGTCAGAGAGTGATAGAGAGTGATAGAGAGTGTCAGAGAGTGTCAGAGAGTGATAGAGAGTTTCAGAGAGGCTCAGAGAGTGTCTGAGAGTGTCAGAGAGTGATAGAGAGTGATAGAGAGTGATAGAGAGTGTCAGAGAGTGTCTGAGAGTGTCAGAGAGTGATAGAGAGTGATAGAGAGTGTCAGAGAGTGTCTGAGAGTGTCAGAGTGTCAGAGAGTGATAGATAGTGTCTGAGAGTGTCAGAGAGTGATAGAGAGCGATAGAGAGTGTCAGAGAGTGTCTGAGAGTGTCAGAGAGTGTCAGAGAGTGATAGAGGGTGTCAGAGAGTGTCAGAGAGTGATAGAGAGAGATAGAGAGTGTCAGAGAGTGTCAGAGATTGTCAGAGAGTGATAGTGAGTGTCTGAGAGTGTCTGAGAGTGTCAGAGTGTCAGAGAGTGATAGATAGTGTCTGAGAGTGTCAGAGAGTGATAGAGAGCGATAGAGAGTGTCAGAGAGTGTCTGAGAGTGTCAGAGAGTGTCAGAGAGTGATAGAGAGTGTCAGAGAGTGTCAGAGAGTGATAGAGAGAGATAGAGAGTGTCAGAGAGTGTCAGAGATTGTCAGAGAGTGATAGTGAGTGTCTGAGAGTGTCAGAGAGTGTCAGAGAGTGATAGAGAGTGATAGAGAGTGTCAGAGAGTGTCAGAGAGTGATAGAGAGTTTCAGAGAGGCTCAGAGAGTGTCTGAGAGTGTCATAGAGTGATAGAGAGTGATAGAGAGTGATAGAGAGTGTCAGAGAGTGTCTGAGAGTGTCAGAGAGTGATAGAGAGTGATAGAGAGTGTCAGAGAGTGTCTGAGAGTGTCAGAGTGTCAGAGAGTGATAGATAGTGTCTGAGAGAGTCAGAGAGTGATAGAGAGCGATAGAGAGTGTCAGAGAGTGTCAGAGAGTGTCAGAGAGTGTCAGAGAGTGATAGAGAGTGTCAGAGAGTGTCAGAGAGTGATAGAGAGAGATAGAGAGTGTCTGAGAGTGTCAGAGATTGTCAGAGAGTGATAATGAGTGTCTGAGAGTGTCAGAGAGTGTCAGAGAGTGATAGAGAGTGTCAGAGAGTGTCTGAGAGTGTCAGAGAGTGATAGAGATTGATAGAGAGTGTCAGAGAGTGTCAGAGAATGTCAGAGAGTGATAGTGAGTGTCTGAGAGTTTCAGAGAGTTTCAGAGAGTGTCTGAGAGTGTCAGAAAGTGATAGAGTTTGATAGAGAGTGTCAGAGAGTGTCAGAGAGTGATAGAGAGTGATAGAGAGTTTCAGAGAGTGTCAGAGAGTGTCAGAGAGTGTCAGAGAGTGTCTGAGAGTGATAGAGAGTGATAGAGAGTGTCAGAGAGTGTCAGAGAGTGATAGTGAGTATCTGAGAGTGTCGGAGAGTGTCAGAGAGTGACAGTGAGTGTCTGAGAGTGTCTGAGAGTGTCAGAGAGTGTCTGAGAGTGATAGAGAGTGATAGAGAGTGTCAGAGAGTGTCAGAGAGTGTCAGAGAGTGATAGTGAGTATCTGAGAGTATCTGAGAGTGTCGGAGAGTGTCAGAGAGTGACAGTGAGTGTCTGAGAGTGTCAGAGAGAGTCAGAGAGTGATAGAGAGTGATAGAGAGTGTCAGAGAGTGTCAGAGAGTGATAGAGAGTTTCAGAGAGTGTCAGAGAGTGTCAGAGAGTGACAGTGAGTGTCTGAGAGTGTCTGAGAGTGTCAGAGAGTGTCTGAGAGTGATAGAGAGTGATAGAGAGTGTCAGAGAGTGTCAGAGAGTGTCAGAGAGTGATAGTGAGTATCTGAGAGTATCTGAGAGTGTCGGAGAGTGTCAGAGAGTGACAGTGAGTGTCTGAGAGTGTCAGAGAGAGTCAGAGAGTGATAGAGAGTGATAGAGAGTGTCAGAGAGTGTCAGAGAGTGATAGAGAGTTTCAGAGAGTGTCAGAGAGTGTCAGAGAGTGATAGTGAGTGTCTGAGAGTGTCAGAGAGTGATAGAGAGTGATAGAGAGTGTCAGAGAGTGTCTGAGAGTGACAGAGAGTGATAGTGAGTGTCTGAGAGTGTCAGAGAGTGTCTGAGAGTGACAGAGAGTGATAGAGTGTGTCTGAGAGTGTCAGAGAGTGTCAGAGAGTGATAGAGAGTGATAGAGAGTGTCAGAGAGTGTCAGAGAGTGTCAGAGAGTGTCAGAGAGTGATAGTGAGTGTCTGAGAGTGTCAGAGAGTGATAGAGAGTGATAGAGAGTGTCAGAGAGTGTCTGAGAGTGACAGAGAGTGATAGTGAGTGTCTGAGAGTGTCAGAGAGTGATAGAGAGTGATACAGAGTGTCAGAGAGTGTCAGAGAGTGTCAGAGAGTGATAGTGAGTGTCTGAGAGTGTCAGAGAGTGATAGAGAGTGATACAGAGTGTCAGAGAGTGTCAGAGAGTGTCAGAGAGTGATAGTGAGTGTCTGAGAGTGTCAGAGAGTGATAGAGAGTGATAGAGAGTGTCAGAGAGTGACTGAGAGTGACAGAGAGTGATAGTGAGTGTCTGAGAGTGTCAGAGAGTGTCAGAGAGTGACAGAGAGTGATAGAGTGTGTCTGAGAGTGTCAGAGAGTGTCAGAGAGTGATAGAGAGTGATAGAGAGTGTCAGAGAGTGTCAGAGAGTGTCAGAGAGTGATAGTGAGTGTCTGAGAGTGACAGAGAGTGATAGAGTGTGTCTGAGAGTGTCAGAGAGTGTCAGAGAGTGATAGAGAGTGTCAGAGAGTGTCAGAGAGTGATAGAGAGTGTCAGAGAGTGTCAGAGAGTGATAGAGAGTGTCAGAGAGTGTCAGAGAGTGATAGAGAGTGATAGAGAGTGTCAGAGAGTGTCAGAGAGTGATAGAGAGTGATAGAGAGTTTCAGAGAGTGTCAGAGAGTGATAGAGAGAGATAGAGAGTGTCAGAGAGTGTCAGAGATTGTCAGAGAGTGATAGAGAGTGTCAGAGAGTGTCAGAGAGTGATAGAGAGTGTCAGAGAGTGTCAGAGAGTGATAGAGAATGATAGAGAGTGATAGAGAGTGATAGAGAGTGTCAGAGAGTGTCTGAGAGTGTCAGAGAGTGTCAGAGAGTGATAGAGAGTGTCAGAGAGTGTCAGAGAGTGTCAGAGAGTGTCAGAGAGTGATATAGAGTGTCAGAGAGTGTCAGAGAGTGATAGAGAGTGTCAGAGAGTGTCAGAGAGTGATAGAGAGTGATAGAGAGTGTCAGAGAGTGTCAGAGAGTGTCAGAGAGTGATAGAGAGTGTCAGAGAGTGTCAGAGAGTGATAGAAAGTTCCAGAGAGGCTCAGAGAGTGTCTGAGATTGTCAGAGAGTGATAGAGAGTGATAGAGAGTGTCAGAGAGTGTCAGAGAGTGATAGAGAGTGATAGAGAGTGTCAGAGAGTGTCTGAGAGTGTCAGAGTGTCAGAGAGTGATAGATAGTGTCTGAGAGTGTCAGAGAGTGATAGAGAGCGATAGAGAGTGTCAGAGAGTGTCTGAGAGTGTCAGAGAGTGTCAGAGAGTGATAGAGAGTGTCAGAGAGTGTCAGAGAGTGATAGAGAGAGATAGAGAGTGTCAGAGAGTGTCAGAGATTGTCAGAGAGTGATAGTGAGTGACTGAGAGTGTCAGAGAGTGTCAGAGAGTGATAGAGAGTGTCAGAGAGTGTCTGAGAGTGTCAGAGAGTGATAGAGATTGGTAGAGAGTGTCAGAGAGTGTCAGAGAATGTCAGAGAGTGATAGTGAGTGTCTGAGAGTTTCAGAGAGTTTCAGAGAGTGTCTGAGAGTGTCAGAAAGTGATAGAGTTTGATAGAGAGTGTCAGAGAGTGTCAGAGAGTGATAGAGAGTTTCAGAGAGTGTCAGAGAGTGTCAGAGAGTGTCAGAGAGTGTCTGCGAGTGATAGAGAGTGATAGAGAGTGTCAGAGAGTGTCAGAGAGTGATAGTGAGTATCTGAGAGTGTCGGAGAGTGTCAGAGAGTGACAGTGAGTGTCTGAGAGTGTCAGAGAGTGTCAGAGAGTGATAGAGAGTGATAGAGAGTGTCAGAGAGCGTCAGAGAGTGATAGAGAGTTTCAGAGAGTGTCAGAGAGTGTCAGAGAGTGATAGTGAGTATCTGAGAGTGTCGGAGAGTGTCAGAGAGTGACAGTGAGTGTCTGAGAGTGTCAGAGAGTGATAGAGAGTGATAGAGAGTGTCAGAGAGTGTCAGAGAGTGATAGAGAGTTTCAGAGAGTGTCAGAGAGTGTCAGAGAGTGACAGTGAGTGTCTGAGAGTGTCTGAGAGTGTCAGAGAGTGTCTGAGAGTGATAGAGAGTGATAGAGAGTGTCAGAGAGTGTCAGAGAGTGTCAGAGAGTGATAGTGAGTATCTGAGAGTATCTGAGAGTGTCGGAGAGTGTCAGAGAGTGACAGTGAGTGTCTGAGAGTGTCAGAGAGAGTCAGAGAGTGATAGAGAGTGATAGAGAGTGTCAGAGAGTGTCAGAGAGTGATAGAGAGTTTCAGAGAGTGTCAGAGAGTGTCAGAGAGTGATAGTGAGTGTCTGAGAGTGTCAGAGAGTGATAGAGAGTGATAGAGAGTGTCAGAGAGTGTCTGAGAGTGACAGAGAGTGATAGTGAGTGTCTGAGAGTGTCAGAGAGTGTCTGAGAGTGACAGAGAGTGATAGAGTGTGTCTGAGAGTGTCAGAGAGTGTCAGAGAGTGATAGAGAGTGATAGAGAGTGTCAGAGAGTGTCAGAGAGTGTCAGAGAGTGTCAGAGAGTGATAGAGAGTGTCAGAGAGTGACAGTGAGTGTCTGAGAGTGTCAGAGAGTGTCAGAGAGTGATAGAGAGTGATAGAGAGTGTCAGAGAGCGTCAGAGAGTGATAGAGAGTTTCAGAGAGTGTCAGAGAGTGTCAGAGAGTGATAGTGAGTATCTGAGAGTGTCGGAGAGTGTCAGAGAGTGACAGTGAGTGTCTGAGAGTGTCAGAGAGTGATAGAGAGTGATAGAGAGTGTCAGAGAGTGTCAGAGAGTGATAGAGAGTTTCAGAGAGTGTCAGAGAGTGTCAGAGAGTGACAGTGAGTGTCTGAGAGTGTCTGAGAGTGTCAGAGAGTGTCTGAGAGTGATAGAGAGTGATAGAGAGTGTCAGAGAGTGTCAGAGAGTGTCAGAGAGTGATAGTGAGTATCTGAGAGTATCTGAGAGTGTCGGAGAGTGTCAGAGAGTGACAGTGAGTGTCTGAGAGTGTCAGAGAGAGTCAGAGAGTGATAGAGAGTGATAGAGAGTGTCAGAGAGTGTCAGAGAGTGATAGAGAGTTTCAGAGAGTGTCAGAGAGTGTCAGAGAGTGATAGTGAGTGTCTGAGAGTGTCAGAGAGTGATAGAGAGTGATAGAGAGTGTCAGAGAGTGTCTGAGAGTGACAGAGAGTGATAGTGAGTGTCTGAGAGTGTCAGAGAGTGTCTGAGAGTGACAGAGAGTGATAGAGTGTGTCTGAGAGTGTCAGAGAGTGTCAGAGAGTGATAGAGAGTGATAGAGAGTGTCAGAGAGTGTCAGAGAGTGTCAGAGAGTGTCAGAGAGTGATAGTGAGTGTCTGAGAGTGTCAGAGAGTGATAGAGAGTGATAGAGAGTGTCAGAGAGTGTCTGAGAGTGACAGAGAGTGATAGTGAGTGTCTGAGAGTGTCAGAGAGTGATAGAGAGTGATACAGAGTGTCAGAGAGTGTCAGAGAGTGTCAGAGAGTGATAGTGAGTGTCTGAGAGTGTCAGAGAGTGATAGAGAGTGATACAGAGTGTCAGAGAGTGTCAGAGAGTGTCAGAGAGTGATAGTGAGTGTCTGAGAGTGTCAGAGAGTGATAGAGAGTGATAGAGAGTGTCAGAGAGTGACTGAGAGTGACAGAGAGTGATAGTGAGTGTCTGAGAGTGTCAGAGAGTGTCAGAGAGTGACAGAGAGTGATAGAGTGTGTCTGAGAGTGTCAGAGAGTGTCAGAGAGTGATAGAGAGTGATAGAGAGTGTCAGAGAGTGTCAGAGAGTGTCAGAGAGTGATAGTGAGTGTCTGAGAGTGACAGAGAGTGATAGAGTGTGTCTGAGAGTGTCAGAGAGTGTCAGAGAGTGATAGAGAGTGTCAGAGAGTGTCAGAGAGTGATAGAGAGTGTCAGAGAGTGTCAGAGAGTGATAGAGAGTGTCAGAGAGTGTCAGAGAGTGATAGAGAGTGATAGAGAGTGTCAGAGAGTGTCAGAGAGTGATAGAGAGTGATAGAGAGTTTCAGAGAGTGTCAGAGAGTGATAGAGAGAGATAGAGAATGTCAGAGAGTGTCAGAGATTGTCAGAGAGTGATAGAGAGTGTCAGAGAGTGTCAGAGAGTGATAGAGAGTGTCAGAGAGTGTCAGAGAGTGATAGAGAATGATAGAGAGTGATAGAGAGTGATAGAGAGTGTCAGAGAGTGTCTGAGAGTGTCAGAGAGTGTCAGAGAGTGATAGAGAGTGTCAGAGAGTGTCAGAGAGTGTCAGAGAGTGTCAGAGAGTGATATAGAGTGTCAGAGAGTGTCAGAGAGTGATAGAGAGTGTCAGAGAGTGTCAGAGAGTGATAGAGAGTGATAGAGAGTGTCAGAGAGTGTCAGAGAGTGTCAGAGAGTGATAGAGAGTGTCAGAGAGTGTCAGAGAGTGATAGAAAGTTCCAGAGAGGCTCAGAGAGTGTCTGAGATTGTCAGAGAGTGATAGAGAGTGATAGAGAGTGTCAGAGAGTGTCAGAGAGTGATAGAGAGTGATAGAGAGTGTCAGAGAGTGTCTGAGAGTGTCAGAGTGTCAGAGAGTGATAGATAGTGTCTGAGAGTGTCAGAGAGTGATAGAGAGCGATAGAGAGTGTCAGAGAGTGTCTGAGAGTGTCAGAGAGTGTCAGAGAGTGATAGAGAGTGTCAGAGAGTGTCAGAGAGTGATAGAGAGAGATAGAGAGTGTCAGAGAGTGTCAGAGATTGTCAGAGAGTGATAGTGAGTGACTGAGAGTGTCAGAGAGTGTCAGAGAGTGATAGAGAGTGTCAGAGAGTGTCTGAGAGTGTCAGAGAGTGATAGAGATTGGTAGAGAGTGTCAGAGAGTGTCAGAGAATGTCAGAGAGTGATAGTGAGTGTCTGAGAGTTTCAGAGAGTTTCAGAGAGTGTCTGAGAGTGTCAGAAAGTGATAGAGTTTGATAGAGAGTGTCAGAGAGTGTCAGAGAGTGATAGAGAGTTTCAGAGAGTGTCAGAGAGTGTCAGAGAGTGTCAGAGAGTGTCTGCGAGTGATAGAGAGTGATAGAGAGTGTCAGAGAGTGTCAGAGAGTGATAGTGAGTATCTGAGAGTGTCGGAGAGTGTCAGAGAGTGACAGTGAGTGTCTGAGAGTGTCAGAGAGTGTCAGAGAGTGATAGAGAGTGATAGAGAGTGTCAGAGAGCGTCAGAGAGTGATAGAGAGTTTCAGAGAGTGTCAGAGAGTGTCAGAGAGTGATAGTGAGTATCTGAGAGTGTCGGAGAGTGTCAGAGAGTGACAGTGAGTGTCTGAGAGTGTCAGAGAGTGATAGAGAGTGATAGAGAGTGTCAGAGAGTGTCAGAGAGTGATAGAGAGTTTCAGAGAGTGTCAGAGAGTGTCAGAGAGTGTCAGAGAGTGATAGAGAGTGTCAGAGAGTGTCAGAGAGTGATAGAGAGTTTCAGAGAGGCTCAGAGAGTGTCTGAGAGTGTCAGAGAGTGATAGAGACTGATAGAGAGTGTCAGAGAGTGTCAGAGAGTGTCTGAGAGTGTCAGAGAGTGATAGAGAGTGATAGAGAGTGTCAGAGAGTGTCTGAGTGTGTCAGAGTGTCAGAGAGTGATAGATAGTGTCTGAGAGTGTCAGAGAGTGATAGAGAGCGATAGAGAGTGTCAGAGAGTGTCTGAGAGTGTCAGAGAGTGTCAGAGAGTGATAGAGAGTGTCAGAGAGTGTCTGAGAGTGTCAGAGAGTGATAGAGATTGATAGAGAGTGTCAGAGAGTGTCAAAGAATGTCAGAGAGTGATAGTGAGTGTCTGAGAGTTTCAGAGAGTTTCAGAGAGTGTCTGAGAGTGTCAGAAAGTGATAGAGTTTGATAGAGAGTGTCAGAGAGTGATAGAGAGTGATAGAGAGTGATAGAGAGTTTCAGAGAGTGTCAGAGAGTGTCAGAGAGTGACAGTGAGTGTCTGAGAGTGTCAGAGAGTGTCAGAGAGTGATAGAGAGTGATAGAGAGTGTCAGAGAGCGTCAGAGAGTGATAGAGAGTTTCAGAGAGTGTCAGAGAGTGTCAGAGAGTGATAGTGAGTGTCTGAGAGTGTCAGAGAGTGATAGAGAGTGATAGAGAGTGTCAGAGAGTGTCTGAGAGTGACAGAGAGTGATAGTGAGTGTCTGAGAGTGTCAGAGAGTGTCAGAGAGTGACAGAGAGTCATAGAGTGTGTCTGAGAGTGTCAGAGAGTGTCAGAGAGTGATAGAGAGTGATAGAGAGTGATAGAGAGTGTCAGAGAGTGTCAGAGAGTGTCAGAGAGTGATAGTGAGTGTCTGAGAGTGTCAGAGAGTGACAGAGAGTGATAGAGTGTGTCTGAGAGTGTCAGAGAGTGATAGAGAGAGTCAGAGAGTGTCAGAGAGTGATAGAGAGTGTCAGAGAGTGTCAGAGAGTGATAGAGAGTGATAGAGAGTGTCAGAGAGTGGCAGAGAGTGATAGAGAGTGATAGAGAGTTTCAGAGAGTGTCAGAGAGTGATAGAGAGTGATAGAGAGTGTCAGAGAGTGTCAGAGAGTGATAGAGAGTGTCAGAGAGTGTCAGAGAGTGATAGAGAGTGATAGAGAGTGTCAGAGAGTGTCAGAGAGTGATAGAGAGTGATAGAGAGTGTCAGAGAGTGTCAGAGAGTGATAGTGAGTGTCAGAGAGTGTCAGAGAGTGTCAGAGAGTGATAGAGAGTGATAGAGAGTTTCAGAGAGTGTCAGAGAGTGTCTGAGAGTGTCAGAGAGTGATAGAGAGTGATAGAGAGTGTCAGAGAGTGTCAGAGAGTGATAGAGAGTGTTAGAGAGTGTCAGAGAGTGATCGAGAGTGATAGAGAGTGTCAGAGAGTGTCTGAGAGTGTCAGAGAGTGATAGAGAGTGTCAGAGAGTGTCAGAGAGTGATAGAGAGTGATAGAGACTTTCAGAGAGTGTCAGAGAGTGTCTGAGAGTGTCAGAGAGTGATAGAGAGTGATAGAGAGTGTCAGAGAGTGTCAGAGAAAGTCAGAGAGTGATAGTGAGTGTCTGAGAGCGTCAGAGAGTGTCAGAGAGTGATAGAGAGTGATAGAGAGTGTCAGAGAGTGTCTGAGAGTGTCAGAGAGTGATAGAGAGTGATAGAGAGTTTCAGAGAGTGTCTGAGAGTGTCAGAGAGTTTCAGAGAGTGATAGAGAGTGTCTGAGAGTGTCAGAGAGTGATAGAGAGTGATAGAGAGTGTCAGAGAGAGTCTGAGAGTGTCAGAGAGTGATAGAGAGTGTCAGAGAGTGTCAGAGAGTGATAGAGAGTGTCAGAGAGTGTCTGAGAGTGTCAGAGAGTGTCAGAGAGTGATAGAGAGTGTCTGAGAGTGTCAGAGAGTGATAGAGAGTGATAGAGAGTGTCAGAGAGTGTCAGAGAGTGATAGAGAGTGTCAGAGAGTGTCAGAGAGTGATAGAGAGTGATAGAGAGTGTCAGAGAGTGTCAGAGAGTGTCAGAGAGTGATAGAGAGTGTCAGAGAGTGTCAGAGAGTGATAGAGAGTTTCAGAGAGGCTCAGAGAGTGTCTGAGAGTGTCAGAGAGTGATAGAGAGTGATAGAGAGTGATAGAGAGTGTCAGAGAGTGTCTGAGAGTGTCAGAGAGTGATAGAGAGTGATAGAGAGTGTCAGAGAGTGTCTGAGAGTGTCAGAGAGTGTCAGAGAGTGATAGAGAGTGTCTGAGAGTGTCAGAGACTGATAGAGAGTGATAGAGAGTGTCAGAGAGTGTCTGAGAGTGTCAGAGAGTGATAGAGAGTGATAGAGAGTTTCAGAGAGTGTCTGAGAGTGTCAGAGAGTTTCAGAGAGTGATAGAGAGTGTCTGAGAGTGTCAGAGAGTGATAGAGAGTGATAGAGAGTGTCAGAGAGTGTCTGAGAGTGTCAGAGAGTGATAGAGAGTGTCAGAGAGTGTCAGAGAGTGATAGAGAGTGTCAGAGAGTGTCTGAGAGTGTCAGAGAGTGTCAGAGAGTGATAGAGAGTGTCTGAGAGTGTCAGAGAGTGATAGAGAGTGATAGAGAGTGTCAGAGAGTGTCAGAGAGTGATAGAGAGTGTCAGAGAGTGTCAGAGAGTGATAGAGAGTTTTAGAGAGTGTCAGAGAGTGTCAGAGAGTGTCAGAGAGTGATAGAGAGTGTCAGAGAGTGTCAGAGAGTGATAGAGAGTTTCAGAGAGGCTCAGAGAGTGTCTGAGAGTGTCAGAGAGTGATAGAGAGTGATAGAGAGTGATAGAGAGTATCTGAGAGTGTCCGAGAGTGTCAGAGAGTGATAGAGAGTGATAGAGAGTGTCAGAGAGTGTCTGAGAGTGTCAGAGAGTGTCAGAGAGTGATAGAGAGTGTCTGAGAGTGTCAGAGAGTGATAGAGAGCGATAGAGAGTGTCAGAGGGTGTCTGAGAGTGTCAGAGAGTGTCAGAGAGTGATAGAGAGTGTCAGAGAGTGTCAGAGAGTGATAGAGAGTGATAGAGAGTGTCAGAGAGTGTCAGAGAATGCCAGAGAGTGATAGAGAGTGTCAGAGAGTGTCAGAGAGTGATCGAGAGTGATAGAGAGTGTCAGAGAGTGTCTGAGAGTGTCAGAGAGTGATAGAGAGTGTCAGAGAGTGTCAGAGAGTGATAGAGAGTGATAGAGACTTTCAGAGAGTGTCAGAGAGTGTCTGAGAGTGTCAGAGAGTGATAGAGAGTGATAGAGAGTGTCAGAGAGTGTCAGAGAAAGTCAGAGAGTGATAGTGAGTGTCTGAGAGCGTCAGAGAGTGTCAGAGAGTGATAGAGAGTGATAGAGAGTGTCAGAGAGTGTCTGAGAGTGTCAGAGAGTGATAGAGAGTGATAGAGAGTTTCAGAGAGTGTCTGAGAGTGTCAGAGAGTTTCAGAGAGTGATAGAGAGTGTCTGAGAGTGTCAGAGAGTGATAGAGAGTGATAGAGAGTGTCAGAGAGTGTCTGAGAGTGTCAGAGAGTGATAGAGAGTGTCAGAGAGTGTCAGAGAGTGATAGAGAGTGTCAGAGAGTGTCTGAGAGTGTCAGAGAGTGTCAGAGAGTGATAGAGAGTGTCTGAGAGTGTCAGAGAGTGATAGAGAGTGATAGAGAGTGTCAGAGAGTGTCAGAGAGTGATAGAGAGTGTCAGAGAGTGTCAGAGAGTGATAGAGAGTGATAGAGAGTGTCAGAGAGTGTCAGAGAGTGTCAGAGAGTGATAGAGAGTGTCAGAGAGTGTCAGAGAGTGATAGAGAGTTTCAAAGAGGCTCAGAGAGTGTCTGAGAGTGTCAGAGAGTGAGAGAGAGTGATAGAGAGTGATAGAGAGTGTCAGAGAGTGTCTGAGAGTGTCAGAGAGTGATAGAGAGTGATAGAGAGTGTCAGAGAGTGTCTGAGAGTGTCAGAGAGTGTCAGAGAGTGATAGAGAGCGTCTGAGAGTGTCAGAGAGTGATAGAGAGCGATAGAGAGTGTCAGAGAGTGTCTGAGAGTGTCAGAGAGTGTCAGAGAGTGATAGAGAGTGTCAGAGAGTGTCAGAGAGTGATAGAGAGTGATAGAGAGTGTCAGAGAGTGTCAGAGAATGTCAGAGAGTGATAGTGAGTGTCTGAGAGTGTCAGAGAGTGATAGAGAGTGATAGAGAGTGTCAGAGAGTGTCTGAGAGTGTCAGAGAGTGATAGAGAGTGATAGAGAGTGTCAGAGAGTGTCTGAGAGTGTCAGAGAGTGTCAGAGAGTGATAGAGAGTGTCTGAGAGTGTCAGAGAGTGATAGAGAGTGATAGAGAGTGTCAGAGAGTGTCTGAGAGTGTCAGAGAGTGATAGAGAGTGTCAGAGAGTGTCAGAGAGTGATAGAGAGTGTCAGAGAGTGTCAGAGAGTGATAGAGAGTGATAGAGAGTGATAGAGAGTGTCAGAGAGTGTCTGAGAGTGTCAGAGAGTGTCAGAGAGTGATAGAGAGTGTCTGAGAGTGTCAGAGAGTGATAGAGAGTGATAGAGAGTGTCAGAGAGTGTCTGAGAGTGTCAGAGAGTGTCAGAGAGTGATAGAGAGTGTCAGAGAGTGTCAGAGAGTGTCAGAGAGTGTCAGAGAGTGATAGAGAGTGATAGAGAGTGTCAGAGAGTGTCTGAGAGTGTCAGAGAGTGATAGAGAGTGATAGAGAGTGTCAGAGAGTGATAGAGAGTGTCAGAGAGTGTCAGAGAGTGATAGAGAGTGTCAGAGAGTGTCAGAGAGTGATAGAGAGTGATAGAGAGTGATAGAGAGTGTCAGAGAGTGTCTGAGAGTGTCAGAGAGTGTCAGAGAGTGATAGAGAGTGTCTGAGAGTGTCAGAGAGTGATAGAGAGTGATAGAGAGTGTCAGAGAGTGTCTGAGAGTGTCAGAGAGTGTCAGAGAGTGATAGAGAGTGTCAGAGAGTGTCAGAGAGTGATAGAGAGTGATAGAGAGTGTCAGAGAGTGATAGTGAGTGTCAGAGAGTGTCTGAGAGTGTCAGAGAGTGTCAGAGAGTGATAGAGAGTGTCTGAGAGTGTCAGAGAGTGATAGAGAGGGATAGAGAGTGTCAGAGAGTCTCAGAGAGTGTCAGAGAGTGATAGAGAGTGATAGAGAGTGTCAGAGAGTGTCAGAGAGTGATAGTGAGTGTCAGAGAGTGTCAGAGAGTGTCAGAGAGTGATAGAGAGTGATAGAGAGTTTCAGAGAGTGTCAGAGAGTGATAGAGAGTGTCAGAGAGTGTAAGAGAGTGATAGAGAGTGATAGAGAGTGTCAGAGAGTGTCAGAGAGTGTCTGAGAGTGTCAGAGAGTGATAGAGAGTGTCAGAGAGTGTCAGAGAGTGATAGAGAGTGATAGAGAGTTTCAGAGAGTGTCAAAGAGTGTCTGAGAGTGTCAGAGAGTGATAGAGAGTGATAGAGAGTGTCAGAGAGTGTCAGAGAATGTCAGAGAGTGATAGTGAGTGTCTGAGAGCGTCAGAGAGTGTCAGAGAGTGATAGAGAGTGATAGAGAGTGTCAGAGAGTGTCTGAGAGTGTCAGAGAGTGATAGAGAGTGATAGAGAGTGTCAGAGAGTGTCTGAGAGTGTCAGAGAGTTTCAGAGAGTGATAGAGAGTGTCTGAGAGTGTCAGAGAGTGATAGAGAGTGATAGAGAGTGTCAGAGAGTGTCTGAGACTGTCAGAGAGTGATAGAGAGTGTCAGAGAGTGTCAGAGAGTGATAGAGAGTGTCAGAGAGTGTCTGAGAGTGTCAGAGAGTGTCAGAGAGTGATAGAGAGTGTCTGAGAGTGTCAGAGAGTGATAGAGAGTGATAGAGAGTGTCAGAGAGTGTCAGAGAGTGATAGAGAGTGTCAGAGAGTGTCAGAGAGTGATAGAGAGTGATAGAGAGTGTCAGAGAGTGTCAGAGAGTGTCAGAGAGTGATAGAGAGTGTCAGAGAGTGTCAGAGAGTGATAGAGAGTTTCAGAGAGGCTCAGAGAGTGTCTGAGAGTGTCAGAGAGTGATAGAGAGTGATAGAGAGTGATAGAGAGTGTCAGAGAGTGTCTGAGAGTGTCAGAGAGTGATAGAGAGTGATAGAGAGTGTCAGAGAGTGTCTGAGAGTGTCAGAGAGTGTCAGAGAGTGATAGAGAGTGTCTGAGAGTGTCAGAGAGTGATAGAGAGCGATAGAGAGTGTCAGAGAGTGTCTGAGAGTGTAAGAGAGTGTCAGAGAGTGATAGAGAGTGTCAGAGAGTGTCAGAGAGTGATAGAGAGTGATAGAAAGTGTCAGAGAGTGTCAGAGAATGTCAGAGAGTGATAGTGAGTGTCTGAGAGTGTCAGAGAGTGATACAGAGTGATAGGGAGTGTCAGAGAGTGTCTGAGAGTGTCAGAGAGTGATAGAGAGTGATAGAGAGTGTCAGAGAGTGTCTGAGAGTGTCAGAGAGTGATAGAGAGTGTCAGAGAGTGTCTGAGAGTGTCAGAGAGTGTCAGAGAGTGATAGCGAGTGATAGAGAGTGTCAGAGAGTGTCTGAGAGTGTCAGAGAGTGATAGAGAGTGTCAGAGAGTGTCAGAGAGTGTCTGAGAGTGTCAGAGAGTGTCAGAGAGTGATAGAGAGTGTCTGAGAGTGTCAGAGAGTGATAGAGAGCGATAGAGAGTGTCAGAGACTGTCTGAGAGTGTCAGAGAGTGTCAGAGAGTGATAGAGAGTGTCAGAGAGTGTCAGAGAGTGATAGAGAGTGATAGAAAGTGTCAGAGAGTGTCAGAGAATGTCAGAGAGTGATAGTGAGTGTCTGAGAGTGTCAGAGTGTGATACAGAGTGATAGGGAGTGTCAGAAAGTGTCTGAGAGTGTCAGAGAGTGATAGAGAGTGATAGAGAGTGTCAGAGAGTGTCTGAGAGTGTCAGAGAGTGTCAGAGAGTGATAGAGAGTGTCTGAGAGTGTCAGAGAGTGATAGAGAGTGATAGAGAGTGTCAGAGAGTGTCTGAGAGTGTCAGAGAGTGATAGAGAGTGTCAGAGAGTGTCAGAGAGTGATAGAGAGTGTCAGAGAGTGTCAGAGAGTGATAGAGAGTGTCAGAGAGTGTCTGAGAGTGTCAGAGAGTGATAGAGAGTGTCAGAGAGTGTCAGAGAGTGATAGAGAGTGTCAGAGAGTGTCAGAGAGTGATAGAGAGTGATAGAGAGTGATAGAGAGTGTCAGAGAGTGTCTGAGAGTGTCAGAGAGTGTCAGAGAGTGATAGAGAGTGTCTGAGAGTGTCAGAGAGTGATAGAGAGTGATAGAGAGTGTCAGAGAGTGTCTGAGATTGTCAGAGAGTGTCAGAGAGTGATAGAGAGTGTCAGAGAGTGTCAGAGAGTGTCAGAGAGTGATAGAGAGTGATAGAGAGTGTCAGAGAGTGATAGTGAGTGTCAGAGAGTGTCTGAGAGTGTCAGAGAATGTCAGAGAGTGATAGAGAGTGTCTGAGAGTGTCAGAGAGTGATAGAGAGTGATAGAGAGTGTCAGAGAGTGTCTGAGAGTGTCTGAGAGTGTCAGAGAGTGATAGAGAGTGTCAGAGAGTGTCAGAGAGTGATAGAGAGTGATAGAGAGTGTCTGAGAGTGTCAGAGAGTGATAGAGAGTGATAGAGAGTGTCAGAGAGTGTCTGAGAGTGTCAGAGAGTGTCAGAGAGTGATAGAGAGTGTCAGAGAGTGTCAGAGAGTGTCAGAGAGCGATAGAGAGTGATAGAGAGTGTCAGAGAGTGATAGTGAGTGTCAGAGAGTGTCTGAGAGTGTCAGAGAGTGTCAAAGAGTGATGGAGAGTGTCTGAGAGTGTCAGAGAGTGATAGAGAGTGATAGAGAGTGTCAGAGAGTGTCTGAGAGTGTCAGAGAGTGTCAGAGAGTGATAGAGAGTGTCAGAGAGTGTCAGAGAGTGTCAGAGAGCGATAGAGAGTGATAGAGAGTGTCAGAGAGTGATAGTGAGTGTCTGAGAGTGTCAGAGAGTGTCAGAGAGTGATAGAGAGTGTCTGAGAGTGTCAGAGAGTGATAGAGAGTGATAGAGAGTGTCAGAGAGTGTCTGAGAGTGTCTGAGAGTGTCAGAGAGTGATAGAGAGTGTCAGAGAGTGTCAGAGAGTGATAGAGAGTGATAGAGAGTGTCTGAGAGTGTCAGAGAGTGATAGAGAGTGATAGAGAGTGTCAGAGAGTGTCTGAGAGTGTCAGAGAGTGTCAGAGAGTGATAGAGAGTGTCAGAGAGTGTCAGAGAGTGTCAGAGAGCGATAGAGAGTGATAGAGAGTGTCAGAGAGTGATAGTGAGTGTCAGAGAGTGTCTGAGAGTGTCAGAGAGTGTCAAAGAGTGATGGAGAGTGTCTGAGAGTGTCAGAGAGTGATAGAGAGTGATAGAGAGTGTCAGAGAGTGTCTGAGAGTGTCAGAGAGTGTCAGAGAGTGATAGAGAGTGTCAGAGAGTGTCAGAGAGTGTCAGAGAGCGATAGAGAGTGATAGAGAGTGTCAGAGAGTGATAGTGAGTGTCAGAGAGTGTCTGAGAGTGTCAGAGAGTGTCAAAGAGTGATGGAGAGTGTCTGAGAGTGTCAGAGAGTGATAGAGAGTGATAGAGAGTGTCAGAGAGTGTCTGAGAGTGTCAGAGAGTGTCAGAGAGTGATAGAGAGTGTCAGAGAGTGTCAGAGAGTGATAGAGAGTGATAGAGAGTGTCAGAGAGTGATAGTGAGTGTCTGAGAGTGTCAGAGAGTGTCAGAGAGTGATAGAGAGTGATAGAGAGTGTCAGAGAGTGTCAGAGCGTGTCAGAGAGTGATAGTGAGTGTCTGAGAGTGTCTGAGAGTGTCAGAGAGTGTCAGAGAGTGATAGAGAGTGTCAGAGAGTGTCAGAGAGTGATAGAGAGTGATAGAGAGTGTCAGAGAGTGATAGTGAGTGTCTGAGAGTGTCAGAGAGTGTCAGAGAGTGATAGAGAGTGATAGAGAGTGTCTGAGAGTGTCAGAGAGTGATAGAGAGTGATAGAGAGTGTCAGAGAGTGTCTGAGAGTGTCAGAGAGTGTCAGAGAGTGATAGAGAGTGTCAGAGAGTGTCAGAGAGTGTCAGAGAGCGATAGAGAGTGATAGAGAGTGTCAGAGAGTGATAGTGAGTGTCAGAGAGTGTCTGAGAGTGTCAGAGAGTGTCAAAGAGTGATGGAGAGTGTCTGAGAGTGTCAGAGAGTGATAGAGAGTGATAGAGAGTGTCAGAGAGTGTCTGAGAGTGTCAGAGAGTGTCAGAGAGTGATAGAGAGTGTCAGAGAGTGTCAGAGAGTGATAGAGAGTGATAGAGAGTGTCAGAGAGTGATAGTGAGTGTCTGAGAGTGTCAGAGAGTGTCAGAGAGTGATAGAGAGTGATAGAGAGTGTCAGAGAGTGTCAGAGCGTGTCAGAGAGTGATAGTGAGTGTCTGAGAGTGTCAGAGAGTGTCAGAGAGTGATAGAGAGTGTCTGAGAGTGTCAGAGAGTGTCTGAGAGTGTCAGAGAGTGTCAAAGAGTGATAGAGAGTGTCTGAGAGTGTCAGAGAGTGTCAGAGAGTGATAGAGAGTGTCTGAGAGTGTCAGAGAGTGATAGAGAGTGATAGAAAGTGTCAGAGAGTGTCAGAGAGTGATAGAGAGTGTCAGAGAGTGTCAGAGAGTGATAGAGAGTAATAGAGAGTGTCAGAGAGTGTCAGAGAGTGTCAGAGAGTGATAGAGAGTGTCAGAGAGTGTCAGAGAGTGATAGAGAGTTATAGAGAGTGTCAGAGAGTGTCAGAGAGTGTCAGAGAGTGATAGAGAGTGATAGAGAGTGTCAGAGAGTGTCTGAGAGTGTCAGAGAGTGTCATAGAGTGATAGAGAGTGTCAGAGAGTGTCAGAGAGTGATAGAGAGAGATAGAGAGTGTCAGAGAGTGTCAGAGATTGTCAGAGAGTGATAGTGAGTGTCTGAGAGTGTCTGAGAGTGTCAGAGTGTCAGAGAGTGATAGATAGTGTCTGAGAGTGTCAGAGAGTGATAGAGAGCGATAGAGAGTGTCAGAGAGTGTCTGAGAGTGTCAGAGAGTGTCAGAGAGTGATAGAGAGTGATAGAGAGTGTCAGAGAGTGTCTGAGATTGTCAGAGAGTGTCAGAGAGTGATAGAGAGTGTCAGAGAGTGTCAGAGAGTGTCAGAGAGTGATAGAGAGTGATAGAGAGTGTCAGAGAGTGATAGTGAGTGTCAGAGAGTGTCTGAGAGTGTCAGAGAATGTCAGAGAGTGATAGAGAGTGTCTGAGAGTGTCAGAGAGTGATAGAGAGTGATAGAGAGTGTCAGAGAGTGTCTGAGAGTGTCTGAGAGTGTCAGAGAGTGATAGAGAGTGTCAGAGAGTGTCAGAGAGTGATAGAGAGTGATAGAGAGTGTCTGAGAGTGTCAGAGAGTGATAGAGAGTGATAGAGAGTGTCAGAGAGTGTCTGAGAGTGTCAGAGAGTGTCAGAGAGTGATAGAGAGTGTCAGAGAGTGTCAGAGAGTGTCAGAGAGCGATAGAGAGTGATAGAGAGTGTCAGAGAGTGATAGTGAGTGTCAGAGAGTGTCTGAGAGTGTCAGAGAGTGTCAAAGAGTGATGGAGAGTGTCTGAGAGTGTCAGAGAGTGATAGAGAGTGATAGAGAGTGTCAGAGAGTGTCTGAGAGTGTCAGAGAGTGTCAGAGAGTGATAGAGAGTGTCAGAGAGTGTCAGAGAGTGTCAGAGAGCGATAGAGAGTGATAGAGAGTGTCAGAGAGTGATAGTGAGTGTCTGAGAGTGTCAGAGAGTGTCAGAGAGTGATAGAGAGTGTCTGAGAGTGTCAGAGAGTGATAGAGAGTGATAGAGAGTGTCAGAGAGTGTCTGAGAGTGTCTGAGAGTGTCAGAGAGTGATAGAGAGTGTCAGAGAGTGTCAGAGAGTGATAGAGAGTGATAGAGAGTGTCTGAGAGTGTCAGAGAGTGATAGAGAGTGATAGAGAGTGTCAGAGAGTGTCTGAGAGTGTCAGAGAGTGTCAGAGAGTGATAGAGAGTGTCAGAGAGTGTCAGAGAGTGTCAGAGAGCGATAGAGAGTGATAGAGAGTGTCAGAGAGTGATAGTGAGTGTCAGAGAGTGTCTGAGAGTGTCAGAGAGTGTCAAAGAGTGATGGAGAGTGTCTGAGAGTGTCAGAGAGTGATAGAGAGTGATAGAGAGTGTCAGAGAGTGTCTGAGAGTGTCAGAGAGTGTCAGAGAGTGATAGAGAGTGTCAGAGAGTGTCAGAGAGTGTCAGAGAGCGATAGAGAGTGATAGAGAGTGTCAGAGAGTGATAGTGAGTGTCAGAGAGTGTCTGAGAGTGTCAGAGAGTGTCAAAGAGTGATGGAGAGTGTCTGAGAGTGTCAGAGAGTGATAGAGAGTGATAGAGAGTGTCAGAGAGTGTCTGAGAGTGTCAGAGAGTGTCAGAGAGTGATAGAGAGTGTCAGAGAGTGTCAGAGAGTGATAGAGAGTGATAGAGAGTGTCAGAGAGTGATAGTGAGTGTCTGAGAGTGTCAGAGAGTGTCAGAGAGTGATAGAGAGTGATAGAGAGTGTCAGAGAGTGTCAGAGCGTGTCAGAGAGTGATAGTGAGTGTCTGAGAGTGTCTGAGAGTGTCAGAGAGTGTCAGAGAGTGATAGAGAGTGTCAGAGAGTGTCAGAGAGTGATAGAGAGTGATAGAGAGTGTCAGAGAGTGATAGTGAGTGTCTGAGAGTGTCAGAGAGTGTCAGAGAGTGATAGAGAGTGATAGAGAGTGTCTGAGAGTGTCAGAGAGTGATAGAGAGTGATAGAGAGTGTCAGAGAGTGTCTGAGAGTGTCAGAGAGTGTCAGAGAGTGATAGAGAGTGTCAGAGAGTGTCAGAGAGTGTCAGAGAGCGATAGAGAGTGATAGAGAGTGTCAGAGAGTGATAGTGAGTGTCAGAGAGTGTCTGAGAGTGTCAGAGAGTGTCAAAGAGTGATGGAGAGTGTCTGAGAGTGTCAGAGAGTGATAGAGAGTGATAGAGAGTGTCAGAGAGTGTCTGAGAGTGTCAGAGAGTGTCAGAGAGTGATAGAGAGTGTCAGAGAGTGTCAGAGAGTGATAGAGAGTGATAGAGAGTGTCAGAGAGTGATAGTGAGTGTCTGAGAGTGTCAGAGAGTGTCAGAGAGTGATAGAGAGTGATAGAGAGTGTCAGAGAGTGTCAGAGCGTGTCAGAGAGTGATAGTGAGTGTCTGAGAGTGTCAGAGAGTGTCAGAGAGTGATAGAGAGTGTCTGAGAGTGTCAGAGAGTGTCTGAGAGTGTCAGAGAGTGTCAAAGAGTGATAGAGAGTGTCTGAGAGTGTCAGAGAGTGTCAGAGAGTGATAGAGAGTGTCTGAGAGTGTCAGAGAGTGATAGAGAGTGATAGAAAGTGTCAGAGAGTGTCAGAGAGTGATAGAGAGTGTCAGAGAGTGTCAGAGAGTGATAGAGAGTAATAGAGAGTGTCAGAGAGTGTCAGAGAGTGTCAGAGAGTGATAGAGAGTGTCAGAGAGTGTCAGAGAGTGATAGAGAGTTATAGAGAGTGTCAGAGAGTGTCAGAGAGTGTCAGAGAGTGATAGAGAGTGATAGAGAGTGTCAGAGAGTGTCTGAGAGTGTCAGAGAGTGTCATAGAGTGATAGAGAGTGTCAGAGAGTGTCAGAGAGTGTCAGAGAGTGATAGAGAGTGTCAGAGAGTGTCAGAGAGTGATAGAGAGTGTCTGAGAGTGTCAGAGAGTGATAGAGAGTGATAGAGAGTGTCAGAGAGTGTCTGAGAGTGTCAGAGAGTGATAGAGAGTGTCAGAGAGTGTCTGAGAGTGTCAGAGAGTGTCAGAGAGTGATAGAGAGTGTCTGAGAGTGTCAGAGAGTGATAGAGAGTGTCAGAGAGTGATAGAGAGTGTCTGAGAGTGTCAGAGAGTGATAGAGAGTGATAGAGAGTGTCAGAGAGTGTCTGAGAGTGTCAGAGAGTGTCTGAGAGTGTCAGAGAGTGATAGAGAGTGTCAGAGAGTGTCTGAGAGTGTCAGAGAGTGTCAGAGAGTGATAGAGAGTGTCTGAGAGTGTCAGAGAGTGATAGAGAGTGATAGAGAGTGTCAGAGAGTGTCTGAGAGTGTCAGAGAGTGTCATAGAGTGATAGAGAGTGTCAGAGAGTGTCAGAGAGTGTCAGAGAGTGATAGAGAGTGTCAGAGAGTGTCAGAGAGTGATAGAGAGTGTCTGAGAGTGTCAGAGAGTGATAGAGAGTGATAGAGAGTGTCAGAGAGTGTCTGAGAGTGTCAGAGAGTGTCAGAGAGTGATAGTGAGTGTCTGAGAGTGTCAGAGAGTGATAGAGAGTGTCAGAGAGTGTCAGAGAGTGATAGAGAGTGTCTGAGAGTGTCAGAGAGTGATAGAGAGTGATAGAGAGTGTCAGAGAGTGTCAGAGAGTGATAGAGAGTGTCTGAGAGTGTCAGAGAGTGTCTGAGAGTGTCAGAGAGTGTCAGAGAGTGATAGAGAGTGTCTGAGAGTGTCAGAGAGTGTCTGAGAGTGTCAGAGAGTGTCAGAGAGTGATAGAGAGTGTCTGAGAGTGTCAGAGAGTGATAGAGACTGATAGAAAGTGTCAGAGAGTGTCAGAGAGTGATAGAGAGTGTCAGAGAGTGTCAGAGAGTGATAGAGAGTAATAGAGAGTGTCAGAGAGTGTCAGAGAGTGTCTGAGAGTGATAGAGAGTGTCAGAGAGTGTCAGAGAGTGATAGAGAGTTATAGAGAGTGTCAGAGAGTGTCAGAGAGTGTCAGAGAGTGTCAGAGAGTGATAGAGAGTGATAGAGAGTGTCAGAGAGTGTCAGAGAGTGTCTGAGAGTGTCAGAGAGTGTCTGAGAGTGTCAGAGAGTGATAGAGAGTGATAGAGAGTGTCAGAGAGTGATAGAGAGTGTCAGAGAGTGTCTGAGAGTGTCAGAGAGTGTCATAGAGTGATAGAGAGTGTCTGAGAGTGTCAGAGAGTGATAGAGAGTGTCTGAGAGTGTCAGAGAGTGATAGAGAGTGATAGAGAGTGTCTGAGAGTGTCAGAGAGTGATAGAGAGTGATAGAGAGTGTCAGAGAGTGTCTGAGAGTGTCAGAGAGTGTCAGAGAGTGATAGTGAGTGTCTGAGAGTGTCAGAGAGTGTCAGAGCGTGATAGAGAGTGATAGTGAGTGTCTGAGAGTGTCAGAGAGTGTCATAGAGTGATAGAGAGTGTCAGAGAGTGTCAGAGAGTGATAGAGAGTGTCTGAGAGTGTCAGAGAGTGATAGAGAGTGTCAGAGAGTGATAGAGAGTGATAGAGAGTGTCAGAGAGTGATAGAGAGTGTCAGAGAGTGTCTGAGAGTGTCAGAGAGTGTCATAGAGTGATAGAGAGTGTCAGAGAGTGTCAGAGAGTGATAGAGAGTGTCTGAGAGTGTCAGAGAGTGATAGAGAGTGATAGAGAGTGTCTGAGAGTGTCAGAGAGTGATAGAGAGTGATAGAGAGTGTCAGAGAGTGTCTGAGAGTGTCAGAGAGTGTCAGAGAGTGATAGTGAGTGTCTGAGAGTGTCAGAGAGTGTCAGAGCGTGATAGAGAGTGATAGTGAGTGTCTGAGAGTGTCAGAGAGTGTCTGAGAGTGTCAGAGAGTGTCAGAGAGTGATAGAGAGTGATAGAGAGTGTCAGAGAGTGTCAGAGCGTGTCAGAGAGTGATAGTGAGTGTCTGAGAGTGTCAGAGAGTGTCTGAGAGTGTCAGAGAGTGTCAGAGAGTGTCAGAGAGTGATAGAGAGTGTCTGAGAGTGTCAGAGAGTGTCTGAGAGTGTCAGAGAGTGTCAGAGATTGATAGAGAGTGTCTGAGAGTGTCAGAGAGTGTCTGAGAGTGTCAGAGAGTGTCAGAGAGTGATAGAGAGTGTCTGAGAGTGTCAGAGAGTGATAGAGAGTGATAGAAAGTGTCAGAGAGTGTCAGAGAGTGATAGAGAGTGTCAGAGAGTGTCAGAGAGTGATAGAGAGTGATAGAGAGTGTCAGAGAGTGTCAGAGAGTGTCAGAGAGTGATAGAGAGTGTCAGAGAGTGTCAGAGAGTGATAGAGAGTTATAGAGAGTGTCAGAGAGTGTCAGAGAGTGTCAGAGAGTGATAGAGAGTGATAGAGAGTGTCAGAGAGTGTCAGAGAGTGTCAGAGAGTGATAGTGAGTGTCAGAGAGTGTCTGAGAGTGTCAGAGAGTGTCAGAGAGTGATAGAGAGTGATAGAGAGTGTCAGAGAGTGTCAGAGAGTGTCAGAGAGTGATAGAGAGTGATAGAGAGTGTCAGAGAGTGTCAGAGTGTGTCAGAGAGTGTCAGAGAGTGATAGAGAGTGTCTGAGAGTGTCAGAGAGTGTCTGAGAGTGTCAGAGAGTGATAGAGAGTGTCAGAGAGTGTCAGAGAGTGATAGAGAGTGATAGAGAGTGTCTGAGAGTGTCAGAGAGTGATAGAGAGTGATAGAGAGTGTCAGAGAGTGTCTGAGAGTGTCAGAGAGTGATAGAGAGTGTCAGAGAGTGTCTGAGAGTGTCAGAGAGTGTCAGAGAGTGATAGAGAGTGTCTGAGAGTGTCAGAGAGTGATAGAGAGTGATAGAGAGTGTCAGAGAGTGTCTGAGAGTGTCAGAGAGTGTCATAGAGTGATAGAGAGTGTCAGAGAGTGTCAGAGAGTGTCAGAGAGTGATAGAGAGTGTCAGAGAGTGTCAGAGAGTGATAGAGAGTGTCTGAGAGTGTCAGAGAGTGATAGAGAGTGATAGAGAGTGTCAGAGAGTGTCTGAGAGTGTCAGAGAGTGTCAGAGAGTGATAGTGAGTGTCTGAGAGTGTCAGAGAGTGATAGAGAGTGTCAGAGAGTGTCAGAGAGTGATAGAGAGTGTCTGAGAGTGTCAGAGAGTGATAGAGAGTGATAGAGAGTGTCAGAGAGTGTCAGAGAGTGATAGAGAGTGTCTGAGAGTGTCAGAGAGTGTCTGAGAGTGTCAGAGAGTGTCAGAGAGTGATAGAGAGTGTCTGAGAGTGTCAGAGAGTGTCTGAGAGTGTCAGAGAGTGTCAGAGAGTGATAGAGAGTGTCTGAGAGTGTCAGAGAGTGATAGAGACTGATAGAAAGTGTCAGAGAGTGTCAGAGAGTGATAGAGAGTGTCAGAGAGTGTCAGAGAGTGATAGAGAGTAATAGAGAGTGTCAGAGAGTGTCAGAGAGTGTCAGAGAGTGATAGAGAGTGTCAGAGAGTGTCAGAGAGTGATAGAGAGTTATAGAGAGTGTCAGAGAGTGTCAGAGAGTGTCAGAGAGTGTCAGAGAGTGATAGAGAGTGATAGAGAGTGTCAGAGAGTGTCAGAGAGTGTCTGAGAGTGTCAGAGAGTGTCTGAGAGTGTCAGAGAGTGATAGAGAGTGATAGAGAGTGTCAGAGAGTGATAGAGAGTGTCAGAGAGTGTCTGAGAGTGTCAGAGAGTGTCATAGAGTGATAGAGAGTGTCAGAGAGTGTCAGAGAGTGATAGAGAGTGTCTGAGAGTGTCAGAGAGTGATAGAGAGTGATAGAGAGTGTCTGAGAGTGTCAGAGAGTGATAGAGAGTGATAGAGAGTGTCAGAGAGTGTCTGAGAGTGTCAGAGAGTGTCAGAGAGTGATAGTGAGTGTCTGAGAGTGTCAGAGAGTGTCAGAGCGTGATAGAGAGTGATAGTGAGTGTCTGAGATTGTCAGAGAGTGTCTGAGAGTGTCAGAGAGTGTCAGAGAGTGATAGAGAGTGATAGAGAGTGTCAGAGAGTGTCAGAGCGTGTCAGAGAGTGATAGTGAGTGTCTGAGAGTGTCAGAGAGTGTCTGAGAGTGTCAGAGAGTGTCAGAGAGTGATAGAGAGTGTCTGAGAGTGTCAGAGAGTGTCTGAGAGTGTCAGAGAGTGTCAGAGATTGATAGAGAGTGTCTGAGAGTGTCAGAGAGTGTCTGAGAGTGTCAGAGAGTGATAGAGAGTGTCTGAGAGTGTCAGAGAGTGATAGAGAGTGATAGAAAGTGTCAGAGAGTGTCAGAGAGTGATAGAGAGTGTCAGAGAGTGTCAGAGAGTGATAGAGAGTGATAGAGAGTGTCAGAGAGTGTCAGAGAGTGTCAGAGAGTGATAGAGAGTGTCAGAGAGTGTCAGAGAGTGATAGAGAGTTATAGAGAGTGTCAGAGAGTGTCAGAGAGTGTCAGAGAGTGATAGAGAGTGATAGAGAGTGTCAGAGAGTGTCAGAGAGTGTCAGAGAGTGATAGTGAGTGTCAGAGAGTGTCTGAGAGTGTCAGAGAGTGTCAGAGAGTGATAGAGAGTGATAGAGAGTGTCAGAGAGTGTCAGAGAGTGTCAGAGAGTGATAGAGAGTGATAGAGAGTGTCAGAGAGTGTCAGAGTGTGTCAGAGAGTGATAGAGAGTGTCTGAGAGTGTCAGAGAGTGTCTGAGAGTGTCAGAGAGTGTCAGAGAGTGATAGAGAGTGTCTGAGAGTGTCAGAGAGTGTCTGAGAGTGTCAGAGAGTGATAGAGAGTGTCAGAGAGTGTCAGAGAGTGATAGAGAGTGATAGAGAGTGTCTGAGAGTGTCAGAGAGTGATAGAGAGTGATAGAGAGTGTCAGAGAGTGTCTGAGAGTGTCAGAGAGTGTCAGAGAGTGATAGAGAGTGTCAGAGAGTGTCAGAGAGTGTCAGAGAGCGATAGAGAGTGATAGAGAGTGTCAGAGAGTGATAGTGAGTGTCAGAGAGTGTCTGAGAGTGTCAGAGAGTGTCAAAGAGTGATAGAGAGTGTCTGAGAGTGTCAGAGAGTGATAGAGAGTGATAGAGAGTGTCAGAGAGTGTCTGAGAGTGTCAGAGAGTGTCAGAGAGTGATAGAGAGTGTCAGAGAGTGTCAGAGAGTGATAGAGAGTGATAGAGAGTGTCAGAGAGTGATAGTGAGTGTCTGAGAGTGTCAGAGAGTGTCAGAGAGTGATAGAGAGTGATAGAGAGTGTCAGAGAGTGTCAGAGCGTGTCAGAGAGTGATAGTGAGTGTCTGAGAGTGTCAGAGAGTGTCTGAGAGTGTCAGAGAGTGTCAAAGAGTGATAGAGAGTGTCTGAGAGTGTCAGAGAGTGTCAGAGAGTGATAGAGAGTGTCAGAGAGTGTCAGAGAGTGATAGAGAGTGATAGAGAGTGTCAGAGAGTGATAGTGAGTGTCTGAGAGTGTCAGAGAGTGTCAGAGAGTGATAGAGAGTGATAGAGAGTGTCAGAGAGTGTCAGAGCGTGTCAGAGAGTGATAGAGAGTGTCTGAGAGTGTCAGAGAGTGTCTGAGAGTGTCAGAGAGTGTCAAAGAGTGATAGAGAGTGTCTGAGAGTGTCAGAGAGTGTCAGAGAGTGATAGAGAGTGTCTGAGAGTGTCAGAGAGTGATGAGAGTGATAGAAAGTGTCAGAGAGTGTCAGAGAGTGATAGAGAGTGTCAGAGAGTGTCAGAGAGTGATAGAGAGTAATAGAGAGTGTCAGAGAGTGTCAGAGAGTGTCAGAGAGTGATAGAGAGTGTCAGAGAGTGTCAGAGAGTGATAGAGAGTTATAGAGAGTGTCAGAGAGTGTCAGAGAGTGTCAGAGAGTGATAGAGAGTGATAGAGAGTGTCAGAGAGTGTCAGAGAGTGTCTGAGAGTGTCAGAGAGTGATAGAGAGTGTCTGAGAGTGTCAGAGAGTGATAGAGAGTGATAGAGAGTGTCAGAGAGTGTCTGAGAGTGTCAGAGAGTGTCATAGAGTGATAGAGAGTGTCAGAGAGTGTCAGAGAGTGTCAGAGAGTGATAGAGAGTGTCAGAGAGTGTCAGAGAGTGATAGAGAGTGTCTGAGAGTGTCAGAGAGTGATAGAGAGTGATAGAGAGTGTCAGAGAGTGTCTGAGAGTGTCAGAGAGTGTCAGAGAGTGATAGTGAGTGTCTGAGAGTGTCAGAGAGTGATAGAGAGTGTCAGAGAGTGTCAGAGAGTGATAGAGAGTGTCTGAGAGTGTCAGAGAGTGATAGAGAGTGATAGAGAGTGTCAGAGAGTGTCAGAGAGTGATAGAGAGTGTCTGAGAGTGTCAGAGAGTGTCTGAGAGTGTCAGAGAGTGTCAGAGAGTGATAGAGAGTGTCTGAGAGTGTCAGAGAGTGTCTGAGAGTGTCAGAGAGTGTCAGAGAGTGATAGAGAGTGTCTGAGAGTGTCAGAGAGTGATAGAGACTGATAGAAAGTGTCAGAGAGTGTCAGAGAGTGATAGAGAGTGTCAGAGAGTGTCAGAGAGTGATAGAGAGTAATAGAGAATGTCAGAGAGTGTCAGAGAGTGTCAGAGAGTGATAGAGAGTGTCAGAGAGTGTCAGAGAGTGATAGAGAGTTATAGAGAGTGTCAGAGAGTGTCAGAGAGTGTCAGAGAGTGTCAGAGAGTGTCAGAGAGTGATAGAGAGTGATAGAGAGTGTCAGAGAGTGTCAGAGAGTGTCTGAGAGTGTCAGAGTGTCAGAGAGTGATAGAGAGTGTCTGAGAGTGTCAGAGAGTGATAGAGAGTGATAGAGAGTGTCAGAGAGTGTCTGAGAGTGTCAGAGAGTGTCATAGAGTGATAGAGAGTGTCAGAGAGTGTCAGAGAGTGATAGAGAGTGTCTGAGAGTGTCAGAGAGTGATAGAGAGTGATAGAGAGTGTCAGAGAGTGTCTGAGAGTGTCAGAGAGTGTCAGAGAGTGATAGTGAGTGTCTGAGAGTGTCAGAGAGTGTCAGAGCGTGATAGAGAGTGATAGTGAGTGTCTGAGAGTGTCTGAGAGTGTCAGAGAGTGTCAAAGAGTGATGGAGAGTGTCTGAGAGTGTCAGAGAGTGATAGAGAGTGATAGAGAGTGTCAGAGAGTGTCTGAGAGTGTCAGAGAGTGTCAGAGAGTGATAGAGAGTGTCAGAGAGTGTCAGAGAGTGATAGAGAGTGATAGAGAGTGTCAGAGAGTGATAGTGAGTGTCTGAGCGTGTCAGAGAGTGTCAGAGAGTGATAGAGAGTGATAGAGAGTGTCAGAGAGTGTCAGAGCGTGTCAGAGAGTGATAGTGAGTGTCTGAGAGTGTCAGAGAGTGTCAGAGAGTGATAGAGAGTGTCTGAGAGTGTCAGAGAGTGTCTGAGAGTGTCAGAGAGTGTCAAAGAGTGATAGAGAGTGTCTGAGAGTGTCAGAGAGTGTCAGAGAGTGATAGAGAGTGTCTGAGAGTGTCAGAGAGTGATAGAGAGTGATAGAAAGTGTCAGAGAGTGTCAGAGAGTGATAGAGAGTGTCAGAGAGTGTCAGAGAGTGATAGAGAGTAATAGAGAGTGTCAGAGAGTGTCAGAGAGTGTCAGAGAGTGATAGAGAGTGTCAGAGAGTGTCAGAGAGTGATAGAGAGTTATAGAGAGTGTCAGAGAGTGTCAGAGAGTGTCAGAGAGTGATAGAGAGTGATAGAGAGTGTCAGAGAGTGTCTGAGAGTGTCAGAGAGTGTCATAGAGTGATAGAGAGTGTCAGAGAGTGTCAGAGAGTGTCAGAGAGTGATAGAGAGTGTCAGAGAGTGTCAGAGAGTGATAGAGAGTGTCTGAGAGTGTCAGAGAGTGATAGAGAGTGATAGAGAGTGTCAGAGAGTGTCTGAGAGTGTCAGAGAGTGATAGAGAGTGTCAGAGAGTGTCTGAGAGTGTCAGAGAGTGTCAGAGAGTGATAGAGAGTGTCTGAGAGTGTCAGAGAGTGATAGAGAGTGATAGAGAGTGTCAGAGAGTGTCTGAGAGTGTCAGAGAGTGTCATAGAGTGATAGAGAGTGTCAGAGAGTGTCAGAGAGTGTCAGAGAGTGATAGAGAGTGTCAGAGAGTGTCAGAGAGTGATAGAGAGTGATAGAGAGTGTCAGAGAGTGTCTGAGAGTGTCAGAGAGTGTCAGAGAGTGATAGTGAGTGTCTGAGAGTGTCAGAGAGTGATAGAGAGTGTCAGAGAGTGTCAGAGAGTGATAGAGAGTGTCTGAGAGTGTCAGAGAGTGATAGAGAGTGATAGAGAGTGTCAGAGAGTGTCAGAGAGTGATAGAGAGTGTCTGAGAGTGTCAGACAGTGTCTGAGAGTGTCAGAGAGTGTCAGAGAGTGATAGAGAGTGTCTGAGAGTGTCAGAGAGTGATAGAGACTGATAGAAAGTGTCAGAGAGTGTCAGAGAGTGATAGAGAGTGTCAGAGAGTGTCAGAGAGTGATAGAGAGTAATAGAGAGTGTCAGAGAGTGTCAGAGAGTGTCAGAGAGTGATAGAGAGTGTCAGAGAGTGTCAGAGAGTGATAGAGAGTTATAGAGAGTGTCAGAGAGTGTCAGAGAGTGTCAGAGAGTGTCAGAGAGTGATAGAGAGTGATAGAGAGTGTCAGAGAGTGTCAGAGAGTGTCTGAGAGTGTCAGAGAGTGTCAGAGAGTGATAGAGAGTGTCTGAGAGTGTCAGAGAGTGATAGAGAGTGATAGAGAGTGTCAGAGAGTGTCTGAGAGTGTCAGAGAGTGTCATAGAGTGATAGAGAGTGTCAGAGAGTGTCAGAGAGTGATAGAGAGTGTCTGAGAGTGTCAGAGAGTGATAGAGAGTGATAGAGAGTGTCAGAGAGTGTCAGAGAGTGATAGAGAGTGTCAGAGAGTGTCAGAGAGTGATAGAGAGTGTCAGAGAGTGTCAGAGAGTGATAGAGAGTGTCTGAGAGTGTCAGAGAGTGATAGAGAGTGATAGAGAGTGTCAGAGAGTGTCTGAGAGTGTCAGAGAGTGATAGAGAGTGTCAGAGAGTGTCTGAGAGTGTCAGAGAGTGTCAGAGAGTGATAGAGAGTGTCTGAGAGTGTCAGAGAGTGATAGAGAGTGATAGAGAGTGTCAGAGAGTGTCTGAGAGTGTCAGAGAGTGTCATAGAGTGATAGAGAGTGTCAGAGAGTGTCAGAGAGTGTCAGAGAGTGATAGAGAGTGTCAGAGAGTGTCAGAGAGTGATAGAGAGTGATAGAGAGTGTCAGAGAGTGTCTGAGAGTGTCAGAGAGTGTCAGAGAGTGATAGTGAGTGTCTGAGAGTGTCAGAGAGTGATAGAGAGTGTCAGAGAGTGTCAGAGAGTGATAGAGAGTGTCTGAGAGTGTCAGAGAGTGATAGAGAGTGATAGAGAGTGTCAGAGAGTGTCAGAGAGTGATAGAGAGTGTCTGAGAGTGTCAGACAGTGTCTGAGAGTGTCAGAGAGTGTCAGAGAGTGATAGAGAGTGTCTGAGAGTGTCAGAGAGTGATAGAGACTGATAGAAAGTGTCAGAGAGTGTCAGAGAGTGATAGAGAGTGTCAGAGAGTGTCAGAGAGTGATAGAGAGTAATAGAGAGTGTCAGAGAGTGTCAGAGAGTGTCAGAGAGTGATAGAGAGTGTCAGAGAGTGTCAGAGAGTGATAGAGAGTTATAGAGAGTGTCAGAGAGTGTCAGAGAGTGTCAGAGAGTGTCAGAGAGTGATAGAGAGTGATAGAGAGTGTCAGAGAGTGTCAGAGAGTGTCTGAGAGTGTCAGAGAGTGTCAGAGAGTGATAGAGAGTGTCTGAGAGTGTCAGAGAGTGATAGAGAGTGATAGAGAGTGTCAGAGAGTGTCTGAGAGTGTCAGAGAGTGTCATAGAGTGATAGAGAGTGTCAGAGAGTGTCAGAGAGTGATAGAGAGTGTCTGAGAGTGTCAGAGAGTGATAGAGAGTGATAGAGAGTGTCTGAGAGTGTCAGAGAGTGATAGAGAGTGATAGAGAGTGTCAGAGAGTGTCTGAGAGTGTCAGAGAGTGTCAGAGAGTGATAGTGAGTGTCTGAGAGTGTCAGAGAGTGTCAGAGCGTGATAGAGAGTGATAGTGAGTGTCTGAGAGTGTCAGAGAGTGTCTGAGAGTGTCAGAGAGTGTCAGAGAGTGATAGAGAGTGATAGAGAGTGTCAGAGAGTGTCAGAGCGTGTCAGAGAGTGATAGTGAGTGTCTGAGAGTGTCAGAGAGTGTCTGAGAGTGTCAGAGAGTGTCAGAGAGTGATAGAGAGTGTCTGAGAGTGTCAGAGAGTGTCTGAGAGTGTCAGAGAGTGTCAGAGATTGATAGAGAGTGTCTGAGAGTGTCAGAGAGTGTCTGAGAGTGTCAGAGAGTGTCAGAGAGTGATAGAGAGTGTCTGAGAGTGTCAGAGAGTGATAGAGAGTGATAGAAAGTGTCAGAGAGTGTCAGAGAGTGATAGAGAGTGTCAGAGAGTGTCAGAGAGTGATAGAGAGTGATAGAGAGTGTCAGAGAGTGTCAGAGAGTGTCAGAGAGTGATAGAGAGTGTCAGAGAGTGTCAGAGAGTGATAGAGAGTTATAGAGAATGTCAGAGAGTGTCAGAGAGTGTCAGAGAGTGATAGAGAGTGATAGAGAGTGTCAGAGAGTGTCAGAGAGTGTCAGAGAGTGATAGTGAGTGTCAGAGAGTGTCTGAGAGTGTCAGAGAGTGTCAGAGAGTGATAGAGAGTGATAGAGAGTGTCAGAGAGTGTCAGAGAGTGATAGAGAGTGATAGAGAGTGTCAGAGAGTGTCAGAGTGTGTCAGAGAGTGATAGAGAGTGTCTGAGAGTGTCAGAGAGTGTCTGAGAGTGTCAGAGAGTGTCAGAGAGTGATAGAGAGTGTCTGAGAGTGTCAGAGAGTGTCTGAGAGTGTCAGAGAGTGATAGAGAGTGTCAGAGAGTGTCAGAGAGTGATAGAGAGTGATAGAGAGTGTCTGAGAGTGTCAGAGAGTGATAGAGAGTGATAGAGAGTGTCAGAGAGTGTCTGAGAGTGTCAGAGAGTGTCAGAGAGTGATAGAGAGTGTCAGAGAGTGTCAGAGAGTGTCAGAGAGCGATAGAGAGTGATAGAGAGTGTCAGAGAGTGATAGTGAGTGTCAGAGAGTGTCTGAGAGTGTCAGAGAGTGTCAAAGAGTGATAGAGAGTGTCTGAGAGTGTCAGAGAGTGATAGAGAGTGATAGAGAGTGTCAGAGAGTGTCTGAGAGTGTCAGAGAGTGTCAGAGAGTGATAGAGAGTGTCAGAGAGTGTCAGAGAGTGATAGAGAGTGATAGAGAGTGTCAGAGAGTGATAGTGAGTGTCTGAGAGTGTCAGAGAGTGTCAGAGAGTGATAGAGAGTGATAGAGAGTGTCAGAGAGTGTCAGAGCGTGTCAGAGAGTGATAGTGAGTGTCTGAGAGTGTCAGAGAGTGTCTGAGAGTGTCAGAGAGTGTCAAAGAGTGATAGAGAGTGTCTGAGAGTGTCAGAGAGTGTCAGAGAGTGATAGAGAGTGTCAGAGAGTGTCAGAGAGTGATAGAGAGTGATAGAGAGTGTCAGAGAGTGATAGTGAGTGTCTGAGAGTGTCAGAGAGTGTCAGAGAGTGATAGAGAGTGATAGAGAGTGTCAGAGAGTGTCAGAGCGTGTCAGAGAGTGATAGAGAGTGTCTGAGAGTGTCAGAGAGTGTCTGAGAGTGTCAGAGAGTGTCAAAGAGTGATAGAGAGTGTCTGAGAGTGTCAGAGAGTGTCAGAGAGTGATAGAGAGTGTCTGAGAGTGTCAGAGAGTGATGAGAGTGATAGAAAGTGTCAGAGAGTGTCAGAGAGTGATAGAGAGTGTCAGAGAGTGTCAGAGAGTGATAGAGAGTAATAGAGAGTGTCAGAGAGTGTCAGAGAGTGTCAGAGAGTGATAGAGAGTGTCAGAGAGTGTCAGAGAGTGATAGAGAGTTATAGAGAGTGTCAGAGAGTGTCAGAGAGTGATAGAGAGTGATAGAGAGTGTCAGAGAGTGTCAGAGAGTGTCTGAGAGTGTCAGAGAGTGATAGAGAGTGTCTGAGAGTGTCAGAGAGTGATAGAGAGTGATAGAGAGTGTCAGAGAGTGTCTGAGAGTGTCAGAGAGTGTCATAGAGTGATAGAGAGTGTCAGAGAGTGTCAGAGAGTGTCAGAGAGTGATAGAGAGTGTCAGAGAGTGTCAGAGAGTGATAGAGAGTGTCTGAGAGTGTCAGAGAGTGATAGAGAGTGATAGAGAGTGTCAGAGAGTGTCTGAGAGTGTCAGAGAGTGTCAGAAAGTGATAGTGAGTGTCTGAGAGTGTCAGAGAGTGATAGAGAGTGTCAGAGAGTGTCAGAGAGTGATAGAGAGTGTCTGAGAGTGTCAGAGAGTGATAGAGAGTGATAGAGAGTGTCAGAGAGTGTCAGAGAGTGATAGAGAGTGTCTGAGAGTGTCAGAGAGTGTCTGAGAGTGTCAGAGAGTGTCAGAGAGTGATAGAGAGTGTCTGAGAGTGTCAGAGAGTGTCTGAGAGTGTCAGAGAGTGTCAGAGAGTGATAGAGAGTGTCTGAGAGTGTCAGAGAGTGATAGAGACTGATAGAAAGTGTCAGAGAGTGTCAGAGAGTGATAGAGAGTGTCAGAGAGTGTCAGAGAGTGATAGAGAGTAATAGAGAGTGTCAGAGAGTGTCAGAGAGTGTCAGAGAGTGTCAGAGAGTGTCAGAGAGTGATAGAGAGTGATAGAGAGTGTCAGAGAGTGTCAGAGAGTGTCTGAGAGTGTCAGAGTGTCAGAGAGTGATAGAGAGTGTCTGAGAGTGTCAGAGAGTGATAGAGAGTGATAGAGAGTGTCAGAGAGTGTCTGAGAGTGTCAGAGAGTGTCATAGAGTGATAGAGAGTGTCAGAGAGTGTCAGAGAGTGATAGAGAGTGTCTGAGAGTGTCAGAGAGTGATAGAGAGTGATAGAGAGTGTCAGAGAGTGTCTGAGAGTGTCAGAGAGTGTCAGAGAGTGATAGTGAGTGTCTGAGAGTGTCAGAGAGTGTCAGAGCGTGATAGAGAGTGATAGTGAGTGTCTGAGAGTGTCAGAGAGTGTCTGAGAGTGTCAGAGAGTGTCAGAGAGTGATAGAGAGTGATAGAGAGTGTCAGAGAGTGTCAGAGCGTGTCAGAGAGTGATAGTGAGTGTCTGAGAGTGTCAGAGAGTGTCAGAGCGTGATAGAGAGTGATAGTGAGTGTCTGAGAGTGTCAGAGAGTGTCTGAGAGTGTCAGAGAGTGTCAGAGAGTGATAGAGAGTGTCTGAGAGTGTCAGAGAGTGATAGAGAGTGATAGAGAGTGTCAGAGAGTGTCTGAGAGTGTCAGAGAGTGTCAGAGAGTGATAGTGAGTGTCTGAGAGTGTCAGAGAGTGTCAGAGCGTGATAGAGAGTGATAGTGAGTGTCTGAGAGTGTCAGAGAGTGTCTGAGAGTGTCAGAGAGTGTCAGAGAGTGATAGAGAGTGATAGAGAGTGTCAGAGAGTGTCAGAGCGTGTCAGAGAGTGATAGTGAGTGTCTGAGAGTGTCAGAGAGTGTCTGAGAGTGTCAGAGAGTGTCAGAGAGTGATAGAGAGTGTCTGAGAGTGTCAGAGAGTGATAGAGAGTGATAGAGAGTGTCAGAGAGTGTCTGAGAGTGTCAGAGAGTGTCATAGAGTGATAGAGAGTGTCAGAGAGTGTCAGAGAGTGTCAGAGAGTGTCTGAGAGTGTCAGAGAGTGATAGAGAGTGTCAGAGAGTGTCAGAGAGTGTCTGAGAGTGTCAGAGAGTGTCAGAGAGTGATACAGAGTGTCTGAGAGTGTCAGAGAGTGATAGAGAGCGATAGAGAGTGTCAGAGACTGTCTGAGAGTGTCAGAGAGTGTCAGAGAGTGATAGAGAGTGTCAGAGAGTGTCAGAGAGTGATAGAGAGTGATAGAAAGTGTCAGAGAGTGTCAGAGAATGTCAGAGAGTGATAGTGAGTGTCTGAGAGTGTCAGAGAGTGATACAGAGTGATAGGGAGTGTCAGAGAGTGTCTGAGAGTGTCAGAGAGTGATAGAGAGTGATAGAGAGTGTCAGAGAGTGTCTGAGAGTGTCAGAGAGTGTCAGAGAGTGATAGAGAGTGTCTGAGAGTGTCAGAGAGTGATAGAGAGTGATAGAGAGTGTCAGAGAGTGTCTGAGAGTGTCAGAGAGTGATAGAGAGTGTCAGAGAGTGTCAGAGAGTGATAGAGAGTGTCAGAGAGTGTCAGAGAGTGATAGAGAGTGTCAGAGAGTGTCTGAGAGTGTCAGAGAGTGATAGAGAGTGTCAGAGAGTGTCAGAGAGTGATAGAGAGTGTCAGAGAGTGTCAGAGAGTGATAGAGAGTGATAGAGAGTGATAGAGAGTGTCAGAGAGTGTCAGAGAGTGTCAGAGAGTGATAGAGAGTGTCTGAGAGTGTCAGAGAGTGATAGAGAGTGATAGAGAGTGTCAGAGAGTGTCTGAGAGTGTCAGAGAGTGTCAGAGAGTGATAGAGAGTGTCAGAGAGTGTCAGAGAGTGTCAGAGAGTGATAGAGAGTGATAGAGAGTGTCAGAGAGTGATAGTGAGTGTCAGAGAGTGTCTGAGAGTGTCAGAGAGTGTCAGAGAGTGATAGAGAGTGTCTGAGAGTGTCAGAGAGTGATAGAGAGTGATAGAGAGTGTCAGAGAGTGTCTGAGAGTGTCTGAGAGTGTCAGAGAGTGATAGAGAGTGTCAGAGAGTGTCAGAGAGTGATAGAGAGTGATAGAGAGTGTCTGAGAGTGTCAGAGAGTGATAGAGAGTGATAGAGAGTGTCAGAGAGTGTCTGAGAGTGTCAGAGAGTGTCAGAGAGTGATAGAGAGTGTCAGAGAGTGTCAGAGAGTGTCAGAGAGCGATAGAGAGTGATAGAGAGTGTCAGAGAGTGATAGTGAGTGTCAGAGAGTGTCTGAGAGTGTCAGAGAGTGTCAAAGAGTGATGGAGAGTGTCTGAGAGTGTCAGAGAGTGATAGAGAGTGATAGAGAGTGTCAGAGAGTGTCTGAGAGTGTCAGAGAGTGTCAGAGAGTGATAGAGAGTGTCAGAGAGTGTCAGAGAGTGTCAGAGAGCGATAGAGAGTGATAGAGAGTGTCAGAGAGTGATAGTGAGTGTCAGAGAGTGTCTGAGAGTGTCAGAGAGTGTCAAAGAGTGATGGAGAGTGTCTGAGAGTGTCAGAGAGTGATAGAGAGTGATAGAGAGTGTCAGAGAGTGTCTGAGAGTGTCAGAGAGTGTCAGAGAGTGATAGAGAGTGTCAGAGAGTGTCAGAGAGTGATAGAGAGTGATAGAGAGTGTCAGAGAGTGATAGTGAGTGTCTGAGAGTGTCAGAGAGTGTCAGAGAGTGATAGAGAGTGATAGAGAGTGTCAGAGAGTGTCAGAGCGTGTCAGAGAGTGATAGTGAGTGTCTGAGAGTGTCTGAGAGTGTCAGAGAGTGTCAGAGAGTGATAGAGAGTGTCAGAGAGTGATAGAGAGTGATAGAGAGTGTCAGAGAGTGATAGTGAGTGTCTGAGAGTGTCAGAGAGTGTCAGAGAGTGATAGAGAGTGTCTGAGAGTGTCAGAGAGTGATAGAGAGTGATAGAGAGTGTCAGAGAGTGTCTGAGAGTGTCAGAGAGTGTCAGAGAGTGATAGAGAGTGTCAGAGAGTGTCAGAGAGTGTCAGAGAGCGATAGAGAGTGATAGAGAGTGTCAGAGAGTGATAGTGAGTGTCAGAGAGTGTCTGAGAGTGTCAGAGAGTGTCAAAGAGTGATGGAGAGAGTCTGAGAGTGTCAGAGAGTGATAGAGAGTGATAGAGAGTGTCAGAGAGTGTCTGAGAGTGTCAGAGAGTGTCAGAGAGTGATAGAGAGTGTCAGAGAGTGTCAGAGAGTGATAGAGAGTGATAGAGAGTGTCAGAGAGTGATAGTGAGTGTCTGAGAGTGTCAGAGAGTGTCAGAGAGTGATAGAGAGTGATAGAGAGTGTCAGAGAGTGTCAGAGCGTGTCAGAGAGTGATAGTGAGTGTCTGAGAGTGTCAGAGAGTGTCAGAGAGTGATAGAGAGTGTCTGAGAGTGTCAGAGAGTGTCTGAGAGTGTCAGAGAGTGTCAAAGAGTGATAGAGAGTGTCTTAGAGTGTCAGAGAGTGTCAGAGAGTGATAGAGAGTGTCTGAGAGTGTCAGAGAGTGATAGAGAGTGATAGAAAGTGTCAGAGAGTGTCAGAGAGTGATAGAGAGTGTCAGAGAGTGTCAGAGAGTGATAGAGAGTAATAGAGAGTGTCAGAGAGTGTCAGAGAGTGTCAGAGAGTGATAGAGAGTGTCAGAGAGTGTCAGAGAGTGATAGAGAGTTATAGAGAGTGTCAGAGAGTGTCAGAGAGTGTCAGAGAGTGATAGAGAGTGATAGAGAGTGTCAGAGAGTGTCAGAGAGTGTCAGAGAGTGTCAGGAGTGATAGAGAGTGATAGAGAGTGATAGAGAGTGTCAGAGAGTGTCAGAGAGTGTCTGAGAGTGTCAGAGAGTGATAGAGAGTGTCTGAGAGTGTCAGAGAGTGATAGAGAGTGATAGAGAGTGTCAGAGAGTGTCTGAGAGTGTCAGAGAGTGTCATAGAGTGATAGAGAGTGTCAGAGAGTGTCAGAGAGTGTCAGAGAGTGATAGAGAGTGTCAGAGAGTGTCAGAGAGTGATAGAGAGTGTCTGAGAGTGTCAGAGAGTGATAGAGAGTGATAGAGAGTGTCAGAGAGTGTCTGAGAGTGTCAGAGAGTGATAGAGAGTGTCAGAGAGTGTCTGAGAGTGTCAGAGAGTGTCAGAGAGTGATAGAGAGTGTCTGAGAGTGTCAGAGAGTGATAGAGAGTGATAGAGAGTGTCAGAGAGTGTCTGAGAGTGTCAGAGAGTGTCATAGAGTGATAGAGAGTGTCAGAGAGTGTCAGAGAGTGTCAGAGAGTGATAGAGAGTGTCAGAGAGTGTCAGAGAGTGATAGAGAGTGTCTGAGAGTGTCAGAGAGTGATAGAGAGTGATAGAGAGTGTCAGAGAGTGTCTGAGAGTGTCAGAGAGTGTCAGAGAGTGATAGTGAGTGTCTGAGAGTGTCAGAGAGTGATAGAGAGTGTCAGAGAGTGTCAGAGAGTGATAGAGAGTGTCTGAGAGTGTCAGAGAGTGATAGAGAGTGATAGAGAGTGTCAGAGAGTGTCAGAGAGTGATAGAGAGTGTCTGAGAGTGTCAGAGAGTGTCTGAGAGTGTCAGAGAGTGTCAGAGAGTGATAGAGAGTGTCTGAGAGTGTCAGAGAGTGTCTGAGAGTGTCAGAGAGTGTCAGAGAGTGATAGAGAGTGTCTGAGAGTGTCAGAGAGTGATAGAGACTGATAGAAAGTGTCAGAGAGTGTCAGAGAGTGATAGAGAGTGTCAGAGAGTGTCAGAGAGTGATAGAGAGTAATAGAGAGTGTCAGAGAGTGTCAGAGAGTGTCAGAGAGAGATAGAGAGTGTCAGAGAGTGTCAGAGAGTGATAGAGAGTTATAGAGAGTGTCAGAGAGTGTCAGAGAGTGTCAGAGTGTGTCAGAGAGTGTCAGAGAGTGATAGAGAGTGATAGAGAGTGTCAGAGAGTGTCAGAGAGTGTCTGAGAGTGTCAGAGAGTGTCAGAGAGTGATAGAGAGTGTCTGAGAGTGTCAGAGAGTGATAGAGAGTGATAGAGAGTGTCAGAGAGTGTCTGAGAGTGTCAGAGAGTGTCATAGAGTGATAGAGAGTGTCAGAGAGTGTCAGAGAGTGATAGAGAGTGTCTGAGAGTGTCAGAGAGTGATAGAGAGTGATAGAGAGTGTCTGAGAGTGTCAGAGAGTGATAGAGAGTGATAGAGAGTGTCAGAGAGTGTCTGAGAGTGTCAGAGAGTGTCAGAGAGTGATAGTGAGTGTCTGAGAGTGTCAGAGAGTGTCAGAGCGTGATAGAGAGTGATAGTGAGTGTCTGAGAGTGTCAGAGAGTGTCTGAGAGTGTCAGAGAGTGTCAGAGAGTGATAGAGAGTGATAGAGAGTGTCAGAGAGTGTCAGAGCGTGTCAGAGAGTGATAGTGAGTGTCTGAGAGTGTCAGAGAGTGTCTGAGAGTGTCAGAGAGTGTCAGAGAGTGATAGAGAGTGTCTGAGAGTGTCAGAGAGTGTCTGAGAGTGTCAGAGAGTGTCAGAGATTGATAGAGAGTGTCTGAGAGTGTCAGAGAGTGTCTGAGAGTGTCAGAGAGTGTCAGAGAGTGATAGAGAGTGTCTGAGAGTGTCAGAGAGTGATAGAGAGTGATAGAAAGTGTCAGAGAGTGTCAGAGAGTGATAGAGAGTGTCAGAGAGTGTCAGAGAGTGATAGAGAGTGATAGAGAGTGTCAGAGAGTGTCAGAGAGTGTCAGAGAGCGATAGAGAGTGTCAGAGAGTGTCAGAGAGTGATAGAGAGTTATAGAGAGTGTCAGAGAGTGTCAGAGAGTGTCAGAGAGTGATAGAGAGTGATAGAGAGTGTCAGAGAGTGTCAGAGAGTGTCAGAGAGTGATAGTGAGTGTCAGAGAGTGTCTGAGAGTGTCAGAGAGTGTCAGAGAGTGATAGAGAGTGATAGAGAGTGTCAGAGAGTGTCAGAGAGTGTCAGAGAGTGATAGAGAGTGATAGAGAGTGTCAGAGAGTGTCAGAGTGTGTCAGAGAGTGATAGAGAGTGTCTGAGAGTGTCAGAGAGTGTCTGAGAGTGTCAGAGAGTGTCAGAGAGTGATAGAGAGTGTCTGAGAGTGTCAGAGAGTGTCTGAGAGTGTCAGAGAGTGATAGAGAGTGTCAGAGAGTGTCAGAGAGTGATAGAGAGTGATAGAGAGTGTCTGAGAGTGTCAGAGAGTGATAGAGAGTGATAGAGAGTGTCAGAGAGTGTCTGAGAGTGTCAGAGAGTGTCAGAGAGTGATAGAGAGTGTCAGAGAGTGTCAGAGAGTGTCAGAGAGCGATAGAGAGTGATAGAGAGTGTCAGAGAGTGATAGTGAGTGTCAGAGAGTGTCTGAGAGTGTCAGAGAGTGTCAAAGAGTGATAGAGAGTGTCTGAGAGTGTCAGAGAGTGATAGAGAGTGATAGAGAGTGTCAGAGAGTGTCTGAGAGTGTCAGAGAGTGTCAGAGAGTGATAGAGAGTGTCAGAGAGTGTCAGAGAGTGATAGAGAGTGATAGAGAGTGTCAGAGAGTGATAGTGAGTGTCTGAGAGTGTCAGAGAGTGTCAGAGAGTGATAGAGAGTGATAGAGAGTGTCAGAGAGTGTCAGAGCGTGTCAGAGAGTGATAGTGAGTGTCTGAGAGTGTCAGAGAGTGTCTGAGAGTGTCAGAGAGTGTCAAAGAGTGATAGAGAGTGTCTGAGAGTGTCAGAGAGTGTCAGTGAGTGATAGAGAGTGTCAGAGAGTGTCAGAGAGTGATAGAGAGTGATAGAGAGTGTCAGAGAGTGATAGTGAGTGTCTGAGAGTGTCAGAGAGTGATAGAGAGTGTCAGAGAGTGTCAGAGAGTGTCAGAGAGTGTCAGAGAGTGATAGAGAGTGTCTGAGAGTGTCAGAGAGTGTCTGAGAGTGTCAGAGAGTGTCAAAGAGTGATAGAGAGTGTCTGAGAGTGTCAGAGAGTGTCAGAGAGTGATAGAGAGTGTCTGAGAGTGTCAGAGAGTGATGAGAGTGATAGAAAGTGTCAGAGAGTGTCAGAGAGTGATAGAGAGTGTCAGAGAGTGTCAGAGAGTGATAGAGAGTAATAGAGAGTGTCAGAGAGTGTCAGAGAGTGTCAGAGAGTGATAGAGAGTGTCAGAGAGTGTCAGAGAGTGATAGAGAGTTATAGAGAGTGTCAGAGAGTGTCAGAGAGTGTCAGAGAGTGATAGAGAGTGATAGAGAGTGTCAGAGAGTGTCAGAGAGTGTCTGAGAGTGTCAGAGAGTGATAGAGAGTGTCAGAGAGTGATAGAGAGTGATAGAGAGTGTCAGAGAGTGTCTGAGAGTGTCAGAGAGTGTCATAGAGTGATAGAGAGTGTCAGAGAGTGTCAGAGAGTGTCAGAGAGTGATAGAGAGTGTCAGAGAGTGTCAGAGAGTGATAGAGAGTGTCTGAGAGTGTCAGAGAGTGATAGAGAGTGATAGAGAGTGTCAGAGAGTGTCTGAGAGTGTCAGAGAGTGTCAGAGAGTGATAGTGAGTGTCTGAGAGTGTCAGAGAGTGATAGAGAGTGTCAGAGAGTGTCAGAGAGTGATAGAGAGTGTCTGAGAGTGTCAGAGAGTGATAGAGAGTGATAGAGAGTGTCAGAGAGTGTCAGAGAGTGATAGAGAGTGTCTGAGAGTGTCAGAGAGTGTCTGAGAGTGTCAGAGAGTGTCAGAGAGTGATAGAGAGTGTCTGAGAGTGTCAGAGAGTGTCTGAGAGTGTCAGAGAGTGTCAGAGAGTGATAGAGAGTGTCTGAGAGTGTCAGAGAGTGATAGAGACTGATAGAAAGTGTCAGAGAGTGTCAGAGAGTGATAGAGAGTGTCAGAGAGTGTCAGAGAGTGATAGAGAGTAATAGAGAGTGTCAGAGAGTGTCAGAGAGTGTCAGAGAGTGATAGAGAGTGTCAGAGAGTGTCAGAGAGTGATAGAGAGTTATAGAGAGTGTCAGAGAGTGTCAGAGAGTGTCAGAGAGTGTCAGAGAGTGTCAGAGAGTGATAGAGAGTGATAGAGAGTGTCAGAGAGTGTCAGAGAGTGTCTGAGAGTGTCAGAGTGTCAGAGAGTGATAGAGAGTGTCTGAGAGTGTCAGAGAGTGATAGAGAGTGATAGAGAGTGTCAGAGAGTGTCTGAGAGTGTCAGAGAGTGTCATAGAGTGATAGAGAGTGTCAGAGAGTGTCAGAGAGTGATAGAGAGTGTCTGAGAGTGTCAGAGAGTGATAGAGAGTGATAGAGAGTGTCAGAGAGTGTCTGAGAGTGTCAGAGAGTGTCAGAGAGTGATAGTGAGTGTCTGAGAGTGTCAGAGAGTGTCAGAGCGTGATAGAGAGTGATAGTGAGTGTCTGAGAGTGTCAGAGAGTGTCTGAGAGTGTCAGAGAGTGTCAGAGAGTGTCAGAGAGTGTCAGAGAGTGATAGTGAGTGTCTGAGAGTGTCAGAGAGTGTCAGAGCGTGATAGAGAGTGATAGTGAGTGTCTGAGAGTGTCAGAGAGTGTCTGAGAGTGTCAGAGAGTGTCAGAGAGTGATAGAGAGTGATAGAGAGTGTCAGAGAGTGTCAGAGCGTGTCAGAGAGTGATAGTGAGTGTCTGAGAGTGTCAGAGAGTGTCTGAGAGTGTCAGAGAGTGTCAGAGAGTGATAGAGAGTGTCTGAGAGTGTCAGAGAGTGTCTGAGAGTGTCAGAGAGTGTCAGAGATTGATAGAGAGTGTCTGAGAGTGTCAGAGAGTGTCTGAGAGTGTCAGAGAGTGTCAGAGAGTGATAGAGAGTGTCTGAGAGTGTCAGAGAGTGATAGAGAGTGATAGAAAGTGTCAGAGAGTGTCAGAGAGTGATAGAGAGTGTCAGAGAGTGTCAGAGAGTGATAGAGAGTGATAGAGAGTGTCAGAGAGTGTCAGAGAGTGTCAGAGAGCGATAGAGAGTGTCAGAGAGTGTCAGAGAGTGATAGAGAGTTATAGAGAGTGTCAGAGAGTGTCAGAGAGTGTCAGAGAGTGATAGAGAGTGATAGAGAGTGTCAGAGAGTGTCAGAGAGTGTCAGAGAGTGATAGTGAGTGTCAGAGAGTGTCTGAGAGTGTCAGAGAGTGTCAGAGAGTGATAGAGAGTGATAGAGAGTGTCAGAGAGTGTCAGAGAGTGTCAGAGAGTGATAGAGAGTGATAGAGAGTGTCAGAGAGTGTCTGAGAGTGTCAGAGAGTGTCAGAGAGTGATAGTGAGTGTCTGAGAGTGTCAGAGAGTGTCAGAGCGTGATAGAGAGTGATAGTGAGTGTCTGAGAGTGTCAGAGAGTGTCTGAGAGTGTCAGAGAGTGTCAGAGAGTGATAGAGAGTGATAGAGAGTGTCAGAGAGTGTCAGAGCGTGTCAGAGAGTGATAGTGAGTGTCTGAGAGTGTCAGAGAGTGTCTGAGAGTGTCAGAGAGTGTCAGAGAGTGATAGAGAGTGTCTGAGTGTGTCAGAGAGTGTCTGAGAGTGTCAGAGAGTGTCAGAGATTGATAGAGAGTGTCTGAGAGTGTCAGAGAGTGTCTGAGAGTGTCAGAGAGTGTCAGAGAGTGATAGAGAGTGTCTGAGAGTGTCAGAGAGTGATAGAGAGTGATAGAAAGTGTCAGAGAGTGTCAGAGAGTGATAGAGAGTGTCAGAGAGTGTCAGAGAGTGATAGAGAGTGATAGAGAGTGTCAGAGAGTGTCAGAGAGTGTCAGAGAGCGATAGAGAGTGTCAGAGAGTGTCAGAGAGTGATAGAGAGTTATAGAGAGTGTCAGAGAGTGTCAGAGAGTGTCAGAGAGTGATAGAGAGTGATAGAGAGTGTCAGAGAGTGTCAGAGAGTGTCAGAGAGTGATAGTGAGTGTCAGAGAGTGTCTGAGAGTGTCAGAGAGTGTCAGAGAGTGATAGAGAGTGATAGAGAGTGTCAGAGAGTGTCAGAGAGTGTCAGAGAGTGATAGAGAGTGATAGAGAGTGTCAGAGAGTGTCAGAGTGTGTCAGAGAGTGATAGAGAGTGTCTGAGAGTGTCAGAGAGTGTCTGAGAGTGTCAGAGAGTGTCAGAGAGTGATAGAGAGTGTCTGAGAGTGTCAGAGAGTGTCTGAGAGTGTCAGAGAGTGATAGAGAGTGTCAGAGAGTGTCAGAGAGTGATAGAGAGTGATAGAGAGTGTCTGAGAGTGTCAGAGAGTGATAGAGAGTGATAGAGAGTGTCAGAGAGTGTCTGAGAGTGTCAGAGAGTGTCAGAGAGTGATAGAGAGTGTCAGAGAGTGTCAGAGAGTGTCAGAGAGCGATAGAGAGTGATAGAGAGTGTCAGAGAGTGATAGTGAGTGTCAGAGAGTGTCTGAGAGTGTCAGAGAGTGTCAAAGAGTGATAGAGAGTGTCTGAGAGTGTCAGAGAGTGATAGAGAGTGATAGAGAGTGTCAGAGAGTGTCTGAGAGTGTCAGAGAGTGTCAGAGAGTGATAGAGAGTGTCAGAGAGTGTCAGAGAGTGATAGAGAGTGATAGAGAGTGTCAGAGAGTGATAGTGAGTGTCTGAGAGTGTCAGAGAGTGTCAGAGAGTGATAGAGAGTGATAGAGAGTGTCAGAGAGTGTCAGAGCGTGTCAGAGAGTGATAGTGAGTGTCTGAGAGTGTCAGAGAGTGTCTGAGAGTGTCAGAGAGTGTCAAAGAGTGATAGAGAGTGTCTGAGAGTGTCAGAGAGTGTCAGTGAGTGATAGAGAGTGTCAGAGAGTGTCAGAGAGTGATAGAGAGTGATAGAGAGTGTCAGAGAGTGATAGTGAGTGTCTGAGAGTGTCAGAGAGTGTCAGAGAGTGATAGAGAGTGATAGAGAGTGTCAGAGAGTGTCAGAGCGTGTCAGAGAGTGATAGAGAGTGTCTGAGAGTGTCAGAGAGTGTCTGAGAGTGTCAGAGAGTGTCAAAGAGTGATAGAGAGTGTCTGAGAGTGTCAGAGAGTGTCAGAGAGTGATAGAGAGTGTCTGAGAGTGTCAGAGTGATGAGAGTGATAGAAAGTGTCAGAGAGTGTCAGAGAGTGATAGAGAGTGTCAGAGAGTGTCAGAGAGTGATAGAGAGTAATAGAGAGTGTCAGAGAGTGTCAGAGAGTGTCAGAGAGTGATAGAGAGTGTCAGAGAGTGTCAGAGAGTGATAGAGAGTTATAGAGAGTGTCAGAGAGTGTCACAGAGAGTGTCAGAGAGTGATAGAGAGTGATAGAGAGTGTCAGAGAGTGTCAGAGAGTGTCTGAGAGTGTCAGAGAGTGATAGAGAGTGTCAGAGAGTGATAGAGAGTGATAGAGAGTGTCAGAGAGTGTCTGAGAGTGTCAGAGAGTGTCATAGAGTGATAGAGAGTGTCAGAGAGTGTCAGAGAGTGTCAGAGAGTGATAGAGAGTGTCAGAGAGTGTCAGAGAGTGATAGAGAGTGTCTGAGAGTGTCAGAGAGTGATAGAGAGTGATAGAGAGTGTCAGAGAGTGTCTGAGAGTGTCAGAGAGTGTCAGAGAGTGATAGTGAGTGTCTGAGAGTGTCAGAGAGTGATAGAGAGTGTCAGAGAGTGTCAGAGAGTGATAGAGAGTGTCTGAGAGTGTCAGAGAGTGATAGAGAGTGATAGAGAGTGTCAGAGAGTGTCAGAGAGTGATAGAGAGTGTCTGAGAGTGTCAGAGAGTGTCTGAGAGTGTCAGAGAGTGTCAGAGAGTGATAGAGAGTGTCTGAGAGTGTCAGAGAGTGTCTGAGAGTGTCAGAGAGTGTCAGAGTGATAGAGAGTGTCTGAGAGTGTCAGAGAGTGATAGAGACTGATAGAAGTGTCAGAGAGTGTCAGAGAGTGATAGAGAGTGTCAGAGAGTGTCAGAGAGTGATAGAGAGTAATAGAGAGTGTCAGAGAGTGTCAGAGAGTGTCAGAGAGTGATAGAGAGTGTCAGAGAGTGTCAGAGAGTGATAGAGAGTTATAGAGAGTGTCAGAGAGTGTCAGAGAGTGTCAGAGAGTGTCAGAGAGTGTCAGAGAGTGATAGAGAGTGATAGAGAGTGTCAGAGAGTGTCAGAGAGTGTCTGAGAGTGTCAGAGTGTCAGAGAGTGATAGAGAGTGTCTGAGAGTGTCAGAGAGTGATAGAGAGTGATAGAGAGTGTCAGAGAGTGTCTGAGAGTGTCAGAGAGTGTCATAGAGTGATAGAGAGTGTCAGAGAGTGTCAGAGAGTGATAGAGAGTGTCTGAGAGTGTCAGAGAGTGATAGAGAGTGATAGAGAGTGTCAGAGAGTGTCTGAGAGTGTCAGAGAGTGTCAGAGAGTGATAGTGAGTGTCTGAGAGTGTCAGAGAGTGTCAGAGCGTGATAGAGAGTGATAGTGAGTGTCTGAGAGTGTCAGAGAGTGTCTGAGAGTGTCAGAGAGTGTCAGAGAGTGATAGAGAGTGATAGAGAGTGTCAGAGAGTGTCAGAGCGTGTCAGAGAGTGATAGTGAGTGTCTGAGAGTGTCAGAGAGTGTCTGAGAGTGTCAGAGAGTGTCAGAGAGTGATAGAGAGTGTCTGAGAGTGTCAGAGAGTGATAGAGAGTGATAGAGAGTGTCAGAGAGTGTCTGAGAGTGTCAGAGAGTGTCATAGAGTGATAGAGAGTGTCAGAGAGTGTCAGAGAGTGATAGAGAGTGTCTGAGAGTGTCAGAGAGTGATAGAGAGTGATAGAGAGTGTCAGAGAGTGTCTGAGAGTGTCAGAGAGTGTCAGAGAGTGATAGTGAGTGTCTGAGAGTGTCAGAGAGTGTCAGAGCGTGATAGAGAGTGATAGTGAGTGTCTGAGAGTGTCAGAGAGTGTCTGAGAGTGTCAGAGAGTGTCAGAGAGTGATAGAGAGTGATAGAGAGTGTCAGAGAGTGTCAGAGCGTGTCAGAGAGTGATAGTGAGTGTCTGAGAGTGTCAGAGAGTGTCTGAGAGTGTCAGAGAGTGTCAGAGAGTGATAGAGAGTGTCTGAGAGTGTCAGAGAGTGATAGAGAGTGATAGAGAGTGTCAGAGAGTGTCTGAGAGTGTCAGAGAGTGTCATAGAGTGATAGAGAGTGTCAGAGAGTGTCAGAGAGTGATAGAGAGTGTCTGAGAGTGTCAGAGAGTGATAGAGAGTGATAGAGAGTGTCAGAGAGTGTCAGAGAGTGATAGTGAGTGTCTGAGAGTGTCAGAGAGTGTCAGAGCGTGATAGAGAGTGATAGAGAGTGTCAGAGAGTGTCAGAGAGTGATAGAGTGTCTGAGAGTGTCAGAGAGTGATAGAGAGTGATAGAGAGTGTCAGAGAGTGTCAGAGAGTGATAGTGAGTGTCTGAGAGTGTCAGAGAGTGTCAGAGCGTGATAGAGAGTGATAGTGAGTGTCTGAGAGTGTCAGAGAGTGTCTGAGAGTGTCAGAGAGTGTCAGAGAGCGATAGAGAGTGATAGAGAGTGTCAGAGAGTGTCAGAGCGTGTCAGAGAGTGATAGTGAGTGTCTGAGAGTGTCAGAGAGTGTCTGAGAGTGTCAGAGAGTGTCAGAGAGTGATAGAGAGTGTCTGAGAGTGTCAGAGAGTGTCTGAAAGTGTCAGAGAGTGTCAGAGATTGATAGAGAGTGTCTGAGAGTGTCAGAGAGTGTCTGAGAGTGTCAGAGAGTGTCAGAGAGTGATAGAGAGTGTCTGAGAGTGTCAGAGAGTGATAGAGAGTGATAGAAGTGTCAGAGAGTGTCAGAGAGTGATAGAGAGTGTCAGAGAGTGTCAGAGAGTGATAGAGAGTGATAGAGAGTGTCAGAGAGTGTCAGAGAGTGTCAGAGAGTGATAGAGAGTGTCAGAGAGTGATAGAGAATTATAGAGAGTGTCAGAGAGTGTCAGAGAGTGTCAGAGAGTGATAGAGAGTGATAGAGAGTGTCAGAGAGTGTCAGAGAGTGTCAGAGAGTGATAGTGAGTGTCAGAGAGTGTCTGAGAGTGTCAGAGAGTGTCAGAGAGTGATAGAGAGTGATAGAGAGTGTCAGAGAGTGTCAGAGAGTGTCAGAGAGTGATAGAGAGTGATAGAGAGTGTCAGAGAGTGTCAGAGTGTGTCAGAGAGTGATAGAGAGTGTCTGAGAGTGTCAGAGAGTGTCTGAGAGTGTCAGAGAGTGTCAGAGAGTGATAGAGAGTGTCTGAGAGTGTCAGAGAGTGTCTGAGAGTGTCAGAGAGTGATAGAGAGTGTCAGAGAGTGTCAGAGAGTGATAGAGAGTGATAGAGAGTGTCTGAGAGTGTCAGAGAGTGATAGAGAGTGATAGAGAGTGTCAGAGAGTGTCTGAGAGTGTCAGAGAGTGTCAGAGAGTGATAGAGAGTGTCAGAGAGTGTCAGAGAGTGTCAGAGAGCGATAGAGAGTGATAGAGAGTGTCAGAGAGTGATAGTGAGTGTCAGAGAGTGTCTGAGAGTGTCAGAGAGTGTCAAAGAGTGATAGAGAGTGTCTGAGAGTGTCAGAGAGTGATAGAGAGTGATAGAGAGTGTCAGAGAGTGTCTGAGAGTGTCAGAGAGTGTCAGAGAGTGATAGAGAGTGTCAGAGAGTGTCAGAGAGTGATAGAGAGTGATAGAGAGTGTCAGAGAGTGATAGTGAGTGATAGTGAGTGTCTGAGAGTGTCAGAGAGTGTCAGAGAGTGATAGAGAGTGATAGAGAGTGTCAGAGAGTGTCAGAGCGTGTCAGAGAGTGATAGTGAGTGTCTGAGAGTGTCAGAGAGTGTCAGAGAGTGATAGAGAGTGTCTGAGAGTGTCAGAGAGTGTCTGAGAGTGTCAGAGAGTGTCAAAGAGTGATAGAGAGTGTCTGAGAGTGTCAGAGAGTGTCAGAGAGTGATAGAGAGTGTCTGAGAGTGTCAGAGAGTGATAGAGAGTGATAGAGAGTGTCAGAGAGTGTCAGAGAGTGATAGAGAGTGTCAGAGAGTGTCAGAGAGTGATAGAGAGTATAGAGAGTGTCAGAGAGTGTCAGAGAGTGTCAGAGAGTGATAGAGAGTGTCAGAGAGTGTCAGAGAGTGATAGAGAGTTATAGAGAGTGTCAGAGAGTGTCAGAGAGTGTCAGAGAGTGATAGAGAGTGATAGAGAGTGTCAGAGAGTGTCAGAGAGTGTCTGAGAGTGTCAGAGAGTGATAGAGAGTGTCTGAGAGTGTCAGAGAGTGATAGAGAGTGATAGAGAGTGTCAGAGAGTGTCTGAGAGTGTCAGAGAGTGTCAGAGAGTGATAGAGAGTGTCAGAGAGTGTCAGAGAGTGTCAGAGAGTGATAGAGAGTGTCAGAGAGTGTCAGAGAGTGATAGAGAGTGTCTGAGAGTGTCAGAGAGTGATAGAGAGTGTCAGAGAGTGTCAGAGAGTGTCTGAGAGTGTCAGAGAGTGTCAGAGAGTGATAGTGAGTGTCTGAGAGTGTCAGAGAGTGATAGAGAGTGTCAGAGAGTGATAGAGAGTGTCTGAGAGTGTCAGAGAGTGATAGAGAGTGATAGAGAGTGTCAGAGAGTGTCAGAGAGTGATAGAGAGTGTCTGAGAGTGTCAGAGAGTGTCTGAGAGTGTCAGAGAGTGTCAGAGAGTGATAGAGAGTGTCTGAGAGTGTCAGAGAGTGTCTGAGAGTGTCAGAGAGTGTCAGAGAGTGATAGAGAGTGTCTGAGAGTGTCAGAGAGTGATAGAGAGTGATAGAAAGTGTCAGAGAGTGTCAGAGAGTGATAGAGAGTGTCAGAGAGTGTCAGAGAGTGATAGAGAGTAATAGAGAGTGTCAGAGAGTGTCAGAGAGTGTCAGAGAGTGATAGAGAGTGTCAGAGAGTGTCAGAGAGTGATAGAGAGTTATAGAGAGTGTCAGAGAGTGTCAGAGAGTGTCAGAGAGTGTCAGAGAGTGTCAGAGAGTGATAGAGAGTGATAGAGAGTGTCAGAGAGTGTCAGAGAGTGTCTGAGAGTGTCAGAGAGTGTCAGAGAGTGATAGAGAGTGTCAGAGAGTGTCAGAGAGTGATAGAGAGTGATAGAGAGTGTCAGAGAGTGTCTGAGAGTGTCAGAGAGTGTCAGAGAGTGATAGAGAGTGTCAGAGAGTGTCAGAGAGTGATAGAGAGTGTCTGAGAGTGTCAGAGAGTGATAGAGAGTGATAGAGAGTGTCAGAGAGTGTCTGAGAGTGTCAGAGAGTGTCAGAGAGTGATAGTGAGTGTCTGAGAGTGTCAGAGAGTGTCAGAGAGTGTAGAGAGTGATAGTGAGTGTCTGAGAGTGTCAGAGAGTGTCTGAGAGTGTCAGAGAGTGTCAGAGAGTGTAGAGAGTGATAGAGAGTGTCAGAGAGTGTCAGAGAGTGTCAGAGAGTGATAGTGAGTGTCTGAGAGTGTCAGAGAGTGTCTGAGAGTGTCAGAGAGTGTCAGAGAGTGATAGAGAGTGTCTGAGAGTGTCAGAGAGTGTCTGAGAGTGTCAGAGAGTGTCAGAGAGTGATAGAGAGTGTCTGAGAGTGTCAGAGAGTGTCTGAGAGTGTCAGAGAGTGTCAGAGAGTGATAGAGAGTGTCTGAGAGTGTCAGAGAGTGATAGAGAGTGATAGAAGTGTCAGAGAGTGTCAGAGAGTGATAGAGAGTGTCAGAGAGTGTCAGAGAGTGATAGAGAGTGATAGAGAGTGATAGAGAGTGTCAGAGAGTGTCAGAGAGTGTCAGAGAGTGATAGAGAGTGTCAGAGAGTGTCAGAGAGTGATAGAGAGTGATAGAGAGTGTCAGAGAGTGTCAGAGAGTGTCAGAGAGTGTCAGAGAGTGATAGAGAGTGTCAGAGAGTGTCAGAGAGTGTCAGAGAGTGATAGAGAGTGTCAGAGAGTGTCTGAGAGTGTCAGAGAGTGTCAGAGAGTGATAGAGAGTGATAGAGAGTTGTCAGAGAGTGTCAGAGAGTGTCAGAGAGTGATAGAGAGTGATAGAGAGTGTCAGAGAGTGTCAGAGAGTGTCAGAGAGTGATAGAGAGTGTCTGAGAGTGTCAGAGAGTGTCAGAGAGTGTCAGAGAGTGTCAGAGAGTGATAGAGAGTGTCTGAGAGTGTCAGAGAGTGTAGAGAGTGTCAGAGAGTGTCAGAGAGTGATAGAGAGTGTCAGAGAGTGTCAGAGAGTGATAGAGAGTGATAGAGAGTGTCAGAGAGTGTCAGAGAGTGATAGAGAGTGTCAGAGAGTGTCAGAGAGTGATAGAGAGTGATAGAGAGTGTCAGAGAGTGTCAGAGAGTGTCAGAGAGTGATAGAGAGTGTCTGAGAGTGTCAGAGAGTGATAGAGAGTGATAGAGAGTGTCAGAGAGTGTCAGAGAGTGTCTGAGAGTGTCAGAGAGTGTCAGAGAGTGATAGAGAGTGTCAGAGAGTGTCAGAGAGTAGATAGTGAGTGAGAGAGTGTCAGAGAGTGTAGTGAGTGTCAGAGAGTGTCAGAGAGTGATAGAGAGTGTCTGAGAGTGTCAGAGAGTGATAGAGAGTGATAGAGAGTGTCAGAGAGTGTCTGAGTGTCTGAGAGTGTCAGAGAGTGATAGAGAGTGTCAGAGAGTGTCAGAGAGTGTCAGAGAGTGATAGAGAGTGATAGAGAGTGTCAGAGAGTGTAGAGAGTGTCTGAGAGTGTCAGAGAGTGATAGTGAGTGTCTGAGAGTGTCAGAGAGTGATAGTGAGTGTCTGAGAGTGTCAGAGAGTGTCAGAGAGTGATAGAGAGTGATAGAGAGTGTCTGAGAGTGTCAGAGAGTGATAGTGAGTGTCTGAGAGTGTCAGAGAGTGATAGTGAGTGTCTGAGAGTGTCAGAGAGTGTCAGAGAGTGATAGAGAGTGTAGAGAGTGTCTGAGAGTGTCTGAGAGTGTCAGAGAGTGATAGTGAGTGTCTGAGAGTGTCAGAGAGTGATAGAGAGTGATAGAGAGTGTCAGAGAGTGTCTGAGAGTGTCAGAGAGTGTCAGAGAGTGATAGTGAGTGTCTGAGAGTGTCAGAGAGTGATAGTGAGTGTCTGAGAGTGTCAGAGAGTGTCAGAGAGTGATAGAGAGTGTCAGAGAGTGTCTGAGAGTGTCAGAGAGTGTCAGAGAGTGATAGTGAGTGTCTGAGAGTGTCAGAGAGTGATAGTGAGTGTCTGAGAGTGTCAGAGAGTGTCAGAGAGTGATAGAGAGTGATAGAGAGTGTCTGAGAGTGTCAGAGAGTGATAGTGAGTGTCTGAGAGTGTCAGAGAGTGATAGTGAGTGTCTGAGAGTGTCAGAGAGTGATAGAGAGTGTAGAGAGTGTCAGAGAGTGTAGAGAGTGTCAGAGAGTGTCAGAGAGTGATAGAGAGTGTCAGAGAGTGTCAGAGAGTGATAGAGAGTGTCTGAGAGTGTCAGAGAGTGTCAGAGAGTGATAGAGAGTGATAGAGAGTGTCTGAGAGTGTCAGAGAGTGTCAGAGAGTGATAGTGAGTGTCTGAGAGTGTCAGAGAGTGATAGAGAGTGTCTGAGAGTGTCAGAGAGTGTCAGAGAGTGATAGAGAGTGATAGAGAGTGTCTGAGAGTGTCGAGAGTGTCAGAGAGTGATAGTGAGTGTCTGAGAGTGTCAGAGAGTGATAGAGAGTGTCTGAGAGTGTCAGAGAGTGTCAGAGAGTGATAGAGAGTGTCAGAGAGTGTCAGAGAGTGTCAGAGAGTGATAGAGAGTGTCAGAGAGTGTCAGAGAGTGATAGAGAGTGTCAGAGAGTGTCAGAGAGTGTCAGAGAGTGTCAGAGAGTGATAGAGAGTGTCAGAGAGTGTCAGAGAGTGTCAGAGAGTGATAGAGAGTGATAGAGAGTGTCAGAGAGTGTCTGAGAGTGTCAGAGAGTGTCAGAGAGTGATAGAGAGTGTCTGAGAGTGTCAGAGAGTGATAGAGAGTGATAGAGAGTGTCAGAGAGTGTCTGAGAGTGTCAGAGAGTGTCAGAGAGTGATAGAGAGTGTCAGAGAGTGTCAGAGAGTGTCAGAGAGTGATAGAGAGTGATAGAGAGTGTCAGAGAGTGATAGAGAGTGTCTGAGAGTGTCAGAGAGTGATAGTGAGTGTCTGAGAGTGTCAGAGAGTGTAGAGAGTGTCAGAGAGTGTCAGAGAGTGATAGAGTGTCAGAGAGTGTCAGAGTGTAGAGAGTGATAGAGAGTGTCTGAGAGTGTCAGAGAGTGTCAGAGAGTGATAGAGAGTGTCAGAGAGTGTCAGAGAGTGATAGAGAGTGTCAGAGAGTGTCAGAGAGTGTCAGAGAGTGTCAGAGAGTGTCAGAGAGTGATAGAGAGTGTCAGAGAGTGTCAGAGAGTGTCAGAGAGTGATAGAGAGTGATAGAGAGTGTCAGAGAGTGTCTGAGAGTGTCAGAGAGTGTCAGAGAGTGATAGTGAGTGTCTGAGAGTGTCAGAGAGTGATAGAGAGTGATAGAGAGTGTCAGAGAGTGTCTGAGAGTGTCAGAGAGTGTCAGAGAGTGATAGAGAGTGTCAGAGAGTGTCAGAGAGTGTCAGAGAGTGTCAGAGAGTGATAGAGAGTGTCTGAGTGATAGAGTGTCAGAGAGTGTCAGAGAGTGATAGTGAGTGTCTGAGAGTGTCAGAGAGTGTCAGAGAGTGTCAGAGAGTGATAGAGAGTGTCTGAGAGTGTCAGAGAGTGTCAGAGAGTGATAGTGAGTGTCTGAGAGTGTCAGAGAGTGTCAGAGAGTGATAGAGAGTGTCAGAGAGTGTCTGAGAGTGTCAGAGAGTGTCAGAGAGTGATAGTGAGTGTCTGAGAGTGTCAGAGAGTGTCAGAGAGTGATAGAGAGTGATAGAGAGTGTCTGAGAGTGTCAGAGAGTGTCAGAGAGTGATAGTGAGTGTCTGAGAGTGTCAGAGAGTGATAGAGAGTGTCAGAGAGTGTCAGAGAGTGTCAGAGAGTGTCAGAGAGTGTCAGAGAGTGATAGTGAGTGTCTGAGAGTGTCAGAGAGTGTCAGAGAGTGATAGAGAGTGTCAGAGAGTGTCAGAGAGTGTCAGAGAGTGATAGTGAGTGTCTGAGAGTGTCAGAGAGTGATAGAGAGTGATAGAGAGTGTCAGAGAGTGTCAGAGAGTGTCAGAGAGTGTCAGAGAGTGATAGAGAGTGTCTGAGAGTGTCAGAGAGTGTCAGAGAGTGATAGAGAGTGATAGAGAGTGTCAGAGAGTGTCAGAGAGTGTAGAGAGTGATAGAGAGTGTCAGAGAGTGTCAGAGAGTGATAGAGAGTGTCAGAGAGTGTCAGAGAGTGTCAGAGAGTGTCAGAGAGTGATAGAGAGTGTCTGAGAGTGTCAGAGAGTGTCAGAGAGTGATAGAGAGTGATAGAGAGTGTCTGAGAGTGTCAGAGAGTGTCAGAGAGTGAGATAGTGAGTGTCTGAGAGTGTCAGAGAGTGTAGAGAGTGTCTGAGAGTGTCAGAGAGTGTCAGAGAGTGTCAGAGAGTGTCAGAGAGTGATAGAGAGTGTAGAGAGTGTAGAGAGTGTCTGAGAGTGTCAGAGAGTGATAGTGAGTGTCAGAGAGTGTCAGAGAGTGTCAGAGAGTGTCAGAGAGTGATAGAGAGTGTCAGAGAGTGTCAGAGAGTGTAGAGAGTGTCAGAGAGTGTCAGAGAGTGATAGTGAGTGTCTGAGAGTGTCAGAGAGTGATAGAGAGTGCTGAGAGTGTCAGAGAGTGTCAGAGAGTGTAGAGAGTGATAGAGAGTGTCTGAGAGTGTCAGAGAGTGATAGTGAGTGTCTGAGAGTGTCAGAGAGTGATAGTGAGTGTCTGAGAGTGTCAGAGAGTGTCAGAGAGTGATAGAGAGTGATAGAGAGTGTCTGAGGTCAGAGAGTGAGAGAGTGATAGTGAGTGTCTGAGAGTGTCAGAGAGTGATAGAGAGTGATAGAGAGTGTCAGAGAGTGTAGAGAGTGTCTGAGAGTGTCAGAGAGTGATAGAGAGTGTCTGAGAGTGTCAGAGAGTGATAGTGAGTGTCTGAGAGTGTCAGAGAGTCAGAGAGTGTAGAGAGTGATAGAGAGTGTCAGAGAGTGTCAGAGAGTGTAGAGAGTGATAGAGAGTGTCAGAGAGTGTCAGAGAGTGATAGAGAGTGTCTGAGAGTGTCAGAGAGTGTCAGAGAGTGATAGAGAGTGATAGAGAGTGTCAGAGAGTGTCAGAGAGTGATAGAGAGTGTCAGAGAGTGTCAGAGAGTGATAGAGAGTGTCAGAGAGTGTCAGAGAGTGTAGAGAGTGATAGAGAGTGTCAGAGAGTGTCAGAGAGTGTCAGAGAGTGTCAGAGAGTGTAGGAGTGTCAGAGAGTGTAGAGAGTGTAGAGAGTGTCAGAGAGTGTCTGAGAGTGTCAGAGAGTGTCAGAGAGTGATAGAGAGTGTCTGAGAGTGTCGAGAGTGTCAGAGAGTGATAGAGAGTGTAGAGAGTGTCAGAGAGTGATAGAGAGTGTCTGAGAGTGTCAGAGAGTGTCAGAGAGTGATAGAGAGTGTCAGAGAGTGTCAGAGAGTGTCAGAGAGTGATAGAGAGTGTCAGAGAGTGTCAGAGAGTGATAGAGAGTGTCTGAGAGTGTCAGAGAGTGTCAGAGAGTGTCAGAGAGTGTCAGAGAGTGATAGAGAGTGATAGAGAGTGTCAGAGAGTGTCAGAGAGTGTCAGAGAGTGTCAGAGAGTGATAGAGAGTGTCAGAGTGTCAGAGAGTGTCAGAGAGTGTCAGAGAGTGATAGAGAGTGTCTGAGAGTGTCAGAGAGTGTAGAGAGTGATAGAGAGTGTCAGAGAGTGTCTGAGAGTGTCAGAGAGTGTCAGAGAGTGATAGAGAGTGTAGAGTCAGAGAGTGTCAGAGAGTGTCAGAGAGTGATAGAGAGTGATAGAGAGTGTCAGAGAGTGATAGAGAGTGTCTGAGAGTGTCAGAGAGTGATAGTGAGTGTCGAGAGTGTCAGAGAGTGATAGTGAGTGTCTGAGAGTGTCAGAGAGTGATAGTGAGTGTCTGAGAGTGTCAGAGAGTGATAGTGAGTGTCTGAGAGTGTCAGAGAGTGTCAGAGAGTGATAGAGAGTGATAGAGAGTGTCTGAGAGTGTCAGAGAGTGTCAGAGAGTGATAGAGAGTGATAGAGAGTGTCTGAGAGTGTCTGAGAGTGTCAGAGAGTGATAGTGAGTGTCTGAGAGTGTCAGAGAGTGATAGAGAGTGATAGAGAGTGTCAGAGAGTGTATGAGAGTGTCAGAGAGTGTCAGAGAGTGATAGTGAGTGTCTGAGAGTGTCAGAGAGTGTCAGAGAGTGATAGAGAGTGATAGAGAGTGTCTGAGAGTGTCAGAGAGTGTCAGAGAGTGATAGTGAGTGTCTGAGAGTGTCAGAGAGTGATAGAGAGTGTCAGAGAGTGTCTGAGAGTGTCAGAGAGTGTCAGAGAGTGATAGTGAGTGTCTGAGAGTGTCAGAGAGTGTCAGAGAGTGATAGAGAGTGATAGAGAGTGTCTGAGAGTGTCAGAGAGTGTCAGAGAGTGATAGTGAGTGTCTGAGAGTGTCAGAGAGTGATAGAGAGTGATAGAGAGTGTCAGAGAGTGTATGAGAGTGTCAGAGAGTGTCAGAGAGTGATAGTGAGTGTCTGAGAGTGTCAGAGAGTGTCAGAGAGTGATAGAGAGTGATAGAGAGTGTCTGAGAGTGTCAGAGAGTGATAGAGAGTGTCAGAGAGTGTCAGAGAGTGATAGTGAGTGTCTGAGAGTGTCAGAGAGTGATAGTGAGTGTCTGAGAGTGTCAGAGAGTGATAGAGAGTGATAGAGAGTGTCAGAGAGTGATAGAGAGTGTCTGAGAGTGTCAGAGAGTGATAGTGAGTGTCTGAGAGTGTCAGAGAGTGATAGTGAGTGTCTGAGAGTGTCAGAGAGTGTCAGAGAGTGATAGAGAGTGATAGAGAGTGTCTGAGAGTGTCTGAGAGTGTCAGAGAGTGATAGTGAGTGTCTGAGAGTGTCAGAGAGTGATAGTGAGTGTCTGAGAGTGTCAGAGAGTGATAGAGAGTGATAGAGAGTGTCAGAGAGTGTCAGAGAGTGTCAGAGAGTGATAGAGAGTGTCAGAGAGTGTCAGAGAGTGATAGAGAGTGTCAGAGAGTGTCAGAGAGTGTCAGAGAGTGTCAGAGAGTGTCAGAGAGTGATAGAGAGTGTCAGAGAGTGTCAGAGAGTGTCAGAGAGTGATAGTGAGTGATAGAGAGTGTCAGAGAGTGTCTGAGAGTGTCAGAGAGTGTCAGAGAGTGATAGAGAGTGTCTGAGAGTGTCAGAGAGTGATAGAGAGTGATAGAGAGTGTCAGAGAGTGTCTGAGAGTGTCAGAGAGTGTCAGAGAGTGATAGAGAGTGTCAGAGAGTGTCAGAGAGTGTCAGAGAGTGATAGAGAGTGATAGAGAGTGTCAGAGAGTGATAGTGAGTGTCTGAGAGTGTCAGAGAGTGATAGTGAGTGTCTGAGAGTGTCAGAGAGTGATAGTGAGTGTCTGAGAGTGTCAGAGAGTGATAGTGAGTGTCTGAGAGTGTCAGAGAGTGATAGAGAGTGATAGAGAGTGTCAGAGAGTGTCAGAGAGTGTCAGAGAGTGATAGAGAGTGTCAGAGAGTGTCAGAGAGTGATAGAGAGTGTCAGAGAGTGTCAGAGAGTGTCAGAGAGTGTCAGAGAGTGTCAGAGAGTGATAGAGAGTGTCAGAGAGTGTCAGAGAGTGTCAGAGAGTGATAGTGAGTGATAGAGAGTGTCAGAGAGTGTCTGAGAGTGTCAGAGAGTGTCAGAGAGTGATAGAGAGTGTCTGAGAGTGTCAGAGAGTGATAGAGAGTGATAGAGATGTCAGAGAGTGTCTGAGAGTGTCAGAGAGTGTCAGAGAGTGATAGAGAGTGTCAGAGAGTGTCAGAGAGTGTCAGAGAGTGATAGAGAGTGATAGAGAGTGTCAGAGAGTGATAGTGAGTGTCTGAGAGTGTCAGAGAGTGATAGTGAGTGTCTGAGAGTGTCAGAGAGTGTCAGAGAGTGATAGAGAGTGATAGAGAGTGTCTGAGAGTGTCTGAGAGTGTCAGAGAGTGATAGTGAGTGTCTGAGAGTGTCAGAGAGTGATAGAGAGTGATAGAGAGTGTCAGAGAGTGTCTGAGAGTGTCAGAGAGTGTCAGAGAGTGATAGTGAGTGTCTGAGAGTGTCAGAGAGTGTCAGAGAGTGATAGAGAGTGATAGAGAGTGTCTGAGAGTGTCAGAGAGTGTCAGAGAGTGATAGTGAGTGTCTGAGAGTGTCAGAGAGTGATAGAGAGTGTCAGAGAGTGTCTGAGAGTGTCAGAGAGTGTCAGAGAGTGATAGTGAGTGTCTGAGAGTGTCAGAGAGTGTCAGAGAGTGATAGAGAGTGATAGAGAGTGTCTGAGAGTGTCAGAGAGTGTCAGAGAGTGATAGTGAGTGTCTGAGAGTGTCAGAGAGTGATGGAGAGTGATAGAGAGTGTCAGAGAGTGTATGAGAGTGTCAGAGAGTGTCAGAGAGTGATAGTGAGTGTCTGAGAGTGTCAGAGAGTGTCAGAGAGTGATAGAGAGTGATAGAGAGTGTCTGAGAGTGTCAGAGAGTGTCAGAGAGTGATAGTGAGTGTCTGAGAGTGTCAGAGAGTGATAGAGAGTGTCAGAGAGTGTCTGAGAGTGTCAGAGAGTGTCAGAGAGTGATAGTGAGTGTCTGAGAGTGTCAGAGAGTGTCAGAGAGTGATAGAGAGTGATAGAGTGTGTCAGAGAGTGTCAGAGAGTGTCAGAGAGTGATAGTGAGTGTCTGAGAGTGTCAGAGAGTGTCTGAGAGTGTCAGAGAGTGTCAGAGAGTGTCAGAGAGTGTCAGAGAGTGATAGAGAGTGATAGAGAGTGTCTGAGAGTGATAGAGAGTGATAGAGAGTGTCAGAGAGTGTCTGAGAGTGTCAGAGAGTGTCAGAGAGTGATAGAGAGTGTCAGAGAGTGTCAGAGAGTGATAGAGAGTGATAGAGAGTGTCTGAGAGTGTCAGAGAGTGATAGTGAGTGTCTGAGAGTGTCAGAGAGTGATAGTGAGTGTCTGAGAGTGTCAGAGAGTGATAGAGAGTGATAGAGAGTGTCAGAGAGTGTCAGAGAGTGTCAGAGAGTGATAGAGAGTGTCAGAGAGTGTCAGAGAGTGATAGAGAGTGTCAGAGAGTGTCAGAGAGTGTCAGAGAGTGTCAGAGAGTGTCAGAGAGTGATAGAGAGTGATAGAGAGTGTCAGAGAGTGTCAGAGAGTGTCAGAGAGTGATAGTGAGTGATAGAGAGTGTCAGAGAGTGTCTGAGAGTGTCAGAGAGTGTCAGAGAGTGATAGAGAGTGTCTGAGAGTGTCAGAGAGTGATAGAGAGTGATAGAGAGTGTCAGAGAGTGTCTGAGAGTGTCAGAGAGTGTCAGAGAGTGATAGAGAGTGTCAGAGAGTGTCAGAGAGTGTCAGAGAGTGATAGAGAGTGATAGAGAGTGTCAGAGAGTGATAGTGAGTGTCTGAGAGTGTCAGAGAGTGATAGTGAGTGTCTGAGAGTGTCAGAGAGTGTCAGAGAGTGATAGAGAGTGATAGAGAGTGTCTGAGAGTGTCTGAGAGTGTCAGAGAGTGATAGTGAGTGTCTGAGAGTGTCAGAGAGTGATAGAGAGTGATAGAGAGTGTCAGAGAGTGTATGAGAGTGTCAGAGAGTGTCAGAGAGTGATAGTGAGTGTCTGAGAGTGTCAGAGAGTGATAGTGAGTGTCTGAGAGTGTCAGAGAGTGTCAGAGAGTGATAGAGAGTGATAGAGAGTGTATGAGAGTGTCAGAGAGTGTCAGAGAGTGATAGTGAGTGTCTGAGAGTGTCAGAGAGTGATAGTGAGTGTCTGAGAGTGTCAGAGAGTGTCAGAGAGTGATAGAGAGTGATAGAGAGTGTCTGAGAGTGTCAGAGAGTGATAGTGAGTGTCTGAGAGTGTCAGAGAGTGATAGTGAGTGTCTGAGAGTGTCAGAGAGTGATAGAGAGTGATAGAGAGTGTCAGAGAGTGATAGAGAGTGTCTGAGAGTGTCAGAGAGTGATAGTGAGTGTCTGAGAGTGTCAGAGAGTGATAGTGAGTGTCTGAGAGTGTCAGAGAGTGTCAGAGAGTGATAGAGAGTGATAGAGAGTGTCTGAGAGTGTCAGAGAGTGTCAGAGAGTGATAGTGAGTGTCTGAGAGTGTCAGAGAGTGATAGTGAGTGTCTGAGAGTGTCAGAGAGTGATAGAGAGTGATAGAGAGTGTCAGAGAGTGTCAGAGAGTGTCAGAGAGTGATAGAGAGTGTCAGAGAGTGTCAGAGAGTGATAGAGAGTGTCAGAGAGTGTCAGAGAGTGTCAGAGAGTGTCAGAGAGTGTCAGAGAGTGATAGAGAGTGATAGAGAGTGTCAGAGAGTGTCAGAGAGTGTCAGAGAGTGATAGTGAGTGATAGAGAGTGTCAGAGAGTGTCTGAGAGTGTCAGAGAGTGTCAGAGAGTGATAGAGAGTGTCTGAGAGTGTCAGAGAGTGATAGAGAGTGATAGAGAGTGTCAGAGAGTGTCTGAGAGTGTCAGAGAGTGTCAGAGAGTGATAGAGAGTGTCAGAGAGTGTCAGAGAGTGTCAGAGAGTGATAGAGAGTGATAGAGAGTGTCAGAGAGTGATAGTGAGTGTCTGAGAGTGTCAGAGAGTGATAGTGAGTGTCTGAGAGTGTCAGAGAGTGTCAGAGAGTGATAGAGAGTGATAGAGAGTGTCTGAGAGTGTCAGAGAGTGTCAGAGAGTGATAGAGAGTGATAGAGAGTGTCTGAGAGTGTCAGAGAGTGTCAGAGAGTGATAGTGAGTGTCTGAGAGTGTCAGAGAGTGATAGAGAGTGATAGAGAGTGTCAGAGAGTGTATGAGAGTGTCAGAGAGTGTCAGAGAGTGATAGTGAGTGTCTGAGAGTGTCAGAGAGTGTCAGAGAGTGATAGAGAGTGATAGAGAGTGTCTGAGAGTGTCAGAGAGTGTCAGAGAGTGATAGTGAGTGTCTGAGAGTGTCAGAGAGTGATAGAGAGTGTCAGAGAGTGTCTGAGAGTGTCAGAGAGTGTCAGAGAGTGATAGTGAGTGTCTGAGAGTGTCAGAGAGTGTCAGAGAGTGATAGAGAGTGATAGAGAGTGTCTGAGAGTGTCAGAGAGTGTCAGAGAGTGATAGTGAGTGTCTGAGAGTGTCAGAGAGTGATGGAGAGTGATAGAGAGTGTCAGAGAGTGTATGAGAGTGTCAGAGAGTGATAGTGAGTGTCTGAGAGTGTCAGAGAGTGTCAGAGAGTGATAGAGAGTGATAGAGAGTGTCTGAGAGTGTCAGAGAGTGTCAGAGAGTGATAGTGAGTGTCTGAGAGTGTCAGAGAGTGATAGAGAGTGTCAGAGAGTGTCTGAGAGTGTCAGAGAGTGTCAGAGAGTGATAGTGAGTGTCTGAGAGTGTCAGAGAGTGTCAGAGAGTGATAGAGAGTGATAGAGTGTGTCAGAGAGTGTCAGAGAGTGTCAAAGAGTGATAGTGAGTGTCTGAGAGTGTCTGAGAGTGTCAGAGAGTGATAGAGAGTGATAGAGACTGTCAGAGAGTGTCAGAGAGTGATAGTGAGTGTCTGAGAGTGTCAGAGAGTGATAGAGAGTGTCAGAGAGTGTCAGAGAGTGATAGAGAGTGTCAGAGAGTGTCAGAGAGTGTCAGAGAGTGATAGTGAGTGTCTGAGAGTGTCAGAGAGTGATAGAGAGTGTCAGAGAGTGTCAGAGAGTGTCAGAGAGTGATAGTGAGTGTCTGAGAGTGTCTGAGAGTGATAGAGAGTGTCAGAGAGTGATAGAGAGTGATAGAGACTGTCAGAGAGTGTCAGAGAGTGATAGAGAGTGTCAGAGAGTGTCAGAGAGTGTCAGAGAGTGATAGTGAGTGTCTGAGAGTGTCAGAGAGTGTCAGAGAGTGTCAGAGAGTGATAGTGAGTGTCTGAGAGTGTCAGAGAGTGTCAGAGAGTGTCAGAGAGTGTCAGAGAGTGATACAGAGTGATAGAGAGTGTCAGAGAGTGTCAGAGAGTGATAGAGAGTGATAGAGAGTGTCAGAGAGTGTATGAGAGTGTCAGAGAGTGTCAGAGAGTGATAGTGATGTCTGAGAGTGTCAGAGAGTGTCAGAGAGTGATAGAGAGTGATAGTGAGTGTCTGAGAGTGTCAGAGAGTGATAGAGAGTGATAGAAGTGTCAGAGAGTGTCTGAGAGTGTCAGAGAGTGTCAGAGAGTGATAGTGAGTGTCTGAGTGTGTCAGAGAGTGTCAGATAGTGATAGAGAGTGATAGAGTGTGTCAGAGAGTGTCAGAGAGTGTCAAAGAGTGATAGTGAGTGTCTGAGAGTGTCTGAGAGTGTCAGAGAGTGATAGAGAGTGATAGAGACTGTCAGAGAGTGTCAGAGAGTGATAGTGAGTGTCTGAGAGTGTCAGAGAGTGATAGAGAGTGTCAGAGAGTGTCAGAGAGTGATAGAGAGTGTCAGAGAGTGTCAGAGAGTGTCTGAGAGTGTCAGAGAGTGTCAGAGAGAGTCAGAGAGTGTCAGACAGTGATAGAGAGTGATAGAGAGTTTCAGAGAGTGTCAGAGAGTGTCTGAGAGAGTCAGAGAGTGATAGAGAGTGATAGTGAGTGTCAGAGAGTGTCAGAGAGTGATAGAGAGTGATAAGAGTGTCAGAGAGTGTCAGAGAGTGATAGAGAGTGATAGAGAGTTTCAGAGAGTGTCTGAGAGTGTGTGAGAGTGTCAGAGAGTGATAGAGAGTGATGGAGAGTGTCAGAGAGTGTCAGAGAGGGATAGAGAGTGATAGAGAGCGATAGAGTGTGTCAGACAGTGTCAGAGAGTGATAGAGAGTGATAGAGAGTGTCAGAGAGTGTCAGAGAGTGTCAGAGAGTGATAGCGAGTGTCTGAGAGTGTCAGAGAGTGATAGAGAGTGTCAGAGAGTGTCAGAGAGTGTCAGAGAGTGTCAGAGAGTGATAGCGAGTGTCTGAGAGTGTCAGAGAGTGATAGAGAGTGTCAGAGAGTGTCAGAGAGTGTCAGAGAGTGTCAGAGAGTGATAGCGAGTGTCTGAGAGTGTCAGAGAGTGATAGAGAGTGTCAGAGAGTGTCAGAGAGTGTCAGAGAGTGTCAGAGAGTGATAGTGAGTGTCTGAGAGTGTCAGAGAGTGTCAGAGAGTGTCAGAGAGTGATAGTGAGTGTCTGAGAGTGTCAGAGAGTGTCAGAGAGTGTCAGAGAGTGATAGTGAGTGTCTGAGAGTGTCAGAGAGTGTCAGAGAGTGATAGTGAGTGTCTGAGAGTGTCAGAGAGTGTCAGAGAGTGTCAGAGAGTGTCAGAGAGAGTCAGAGAGTGTCAGACAGTGATAGAGAGTGATAGAGAGTTTCAGAGAGTGTCAGAGAGTGTCTGAGAGAGTCAGAGAGTGATAGAGAGTGATAGTGAGTGTCAGAGAGTGTCAGAGAGTGATAGAGAGTGATAAGAGTGTCAGAGAGTGTCAGAGAGTGATAGAGAGTGATAGAGAGTTTCAGAGAGTGTCTGAGAGTGTCTGAGAGTGTCAGAGAGTGATAGAGAGTGATGGAGAGTGTCAGAGAGTGTCAGAGAGGGATAGAGAGTGATAGAGAGTGATAGAGTGTGTCAGACAGTGTCAGAGAGTGATAGAGAGTGATAGAGAGTGTCAGAGAGTGTCAGAGAGTGTCAGAGAGTGATAGCGAGTGTCTGAGAGTGTCAGAGAGTGATAGAGAGTGTCAGAGAGTGTCAGAGAGTGTCAGAGAGTGTCAGAGAGTGATAGCGAGTGTCTGAGAGTGTCAGAGAGTGATAGAGAGTGTCAGAGAGTGTCAGAGAGTGTCAGAGAGTGTCAGAGAGTGATAGTGAGTGTCTGAGAGTGTCAGAGAGTGTCAGAGAGTGTCAGAGAGTGATAGTGAGTGTCTGAGAGTGTCAGAGAGTGTCAGAGAGTGTCAGAGAGTGATAGTGAGTGTCTGAGAGTGTCAGAGAGTGTCAGAGAGTGATAGTGAGTGTCTGAGAGTGTCAGAGAGTGTCAGAGAGTGTCAGAGAGTGATAGTGAGTGTCTGAGAGTGTCAGAGAGTGTCAGAGAGTGTCAGAGAGTGATAGTGAGTGTCAGAGAGTGTCAGAGAGTGTCAGAGAGTGATAGTGAGTGTCTGAGAGTGTCAGAGAGTGTCAGAGAGTGTCAGAGAGTGATAGTGAGTGTCTGAGAGTGTCAGAGAGTGTCAGAGAGTGTCAGAGAGTGATAGTGAGTGTCTGAGAGTGTCAGAGAGTGTCAGAGAGTGATAGTGAGTGTCTGAGAGTGTCAGAGAGTGTCAGAGAGTGTCAGAGAGTGATAGTGAGTGTCTGAGAGTGTCAGAGAGTGTCAGAGAGTGTCAGAGAGTGATAGTGAGTGTCTGAGAGTGTCAGAGAGTGTCAGAGAGTGATAGTGAGTATCTGAGAGTGTCAGAGAGTGTCAGAGAGTGTCAGAGAGTGATAGTGAGTGTCTGAGAGTGTCAGAGAGTGTCAGAGAGTGATAGAGAGTGTCAGAGAGTGTCAGAGAGTGTCAGAGAGTGTCAGAGATTGATAGCGAGTGTCTGAGAGTGTCAGAGAGTGATAGAGAGTGATAGAGAGTGTCTGAGAGTGTCAGAGAGTGTCAGAGAGTGATAGAGAGTGTCAGAGAGTGTCAGAGAGTGATAGAGAGTGATAGAGAGTGTCAGAGAGTGTCAGAGAGTGATAGCGAGTGTCTGAGAGTGTCAGAGATTGTCAGAGAGTGTCTGAGAGTGTCAGAGAGTGATAGTGAGTGTCTGAGAGTGTCAGAGAGTGTCAGAGAGTGATAGAGAGTGATAGAGAGTGTCAGAGAGTGTCAGAGAGTGTCAGAGAGTGATAGTGCGTGTCTGAGAGTGTCAGAGAGTGTCAGAGAGTGATAGAGAGTGATAGAGAGTGTCAGAGAGTGTCAGAGAGTGTCAGAGAGTGATAGTGAGTGTCTGAGAGTGTCAGAGAGTGTCAGAGAGTGTCAGAGAGTGATAGTGAGTGATAGTGTGTGTCTGAGAGTGTCAGAGAGTGTCAGAGAGTGATAGAGAGTGATAGAGAGTGTCAGAGAGTGATAGAGAGTGATAGAGAGTGTCGGAGAGTGTCAGAGAGTGTCTGAGAGTGTCAGAGAGTGATAGTGAGTGT